>NC_041387.1:172454732-172662390 GCF_002162155.2 Triticum dicoccoides | reverse complement strand
AAGATGACCCTCGGGCTCCGGAAACCCAAGGGAAAAAGGCTAGGTGAGGAAAATGGTAAAACCAAGGTTGGACCTTGCCGGAGGAGTTTTATTCAAAGCGAACTGTCAAGGGGGTCCCCTAAATCACCCAACCGCGTAAGGAACGCAAAATCCGGGAACATAACACCGGTATGACGGAAACTAGGGCGGCAAGAGTGGAACAAAACACCAGGTATAAGGCCGAGTCTTCCACCCTTTACCAAGTATATAGATGCATTAATAATATAAGAGATATTGTGATATCCCAACATAATCCTGTCCACCATGGATCAATCTTCAACTTCACCTGCAACTAACAACGCTATAAGAGGGGCTGAGCAAAGCGGTAACATAGCCAAGCAACAGTTTGCTAGGAAGGGTGAAAAAGGTTAGAGGCTGACATGGCAATCTGGGAGGCTTGAAGAGCAAATGATAGGTAGCGCAGCATAGCGATAGAACGAAGCAACTAGCATAGCAATGATAGTAGTGAGATCCAGGGTAGCGGTCATCTTGCTTGAAATCCCGCAAGGAAGAAGAACGAGTCCATGAAGAAGACGAACGGGAGTAGTCGAACGAATCCTCACAATCGCAACATTACCGGAACTAAGAAGCAACACCGGAAAGAAACAAATAACATGGTAAACACACAAGCATAAATATGGCATGATGCACAATCAAGTATGATGCATGTCCGGTTTAAATGAGGCATGGCATAGCAAAGTGCAATAAACAATACGACAAGTTAAGTGGAGCTCAATATGCAACGAGTTGCATATTGACAAAACACCACATTGACATATTTAGTTTAATCTCATATAAGCTATCTAAAATATTAAATGTTGTTAAACATGGCAAGATGTGAAGCATATGAAAACTAACTATTTAGGCAAGTTTAAATGAGGCCGGAACAACAAACAACAATTCCGGAAAATCCCCATATGCAAATTATGAATTTGGTACTGTTCTGCCCTAAACACAATTTTAGAGTTGTTAAACAGTAAAACAAAGTCCACCATGTTAAACTAGGCATTTTTCTACCCCATTTACATATAAAGTTTATTTAAAATGGAGCTATGGTTATTTAGTTATGAAATAAGTCATTTTAGCATGGCATTTGAGCAAGTTTAATCAAACAGGATGTTTAAACATATTTAACATGGATGAAAGTGGCAAATTATTAATCTACACAAAATTCTAAGCATTTTGCATATATAAATCATTTTAATCCGATGCACGGTTTGTGAGATATTAAATGCATGAACTAGGGGGGTTTTTCTGCCAAACAGTAAAACCTGGGGATAAAAGCTAAATTCGCAACAGGAAAAAAAATATGACACAGGCCGAATCTGAGTGCACTGCTGGGCCAACAGAGAGGAGGGGCTGTGGGCGCTCACCCATGGGCCAAGGCCCGGTCGGTAGAGTTGGTTGCAGCTGGCCCGTGAGGCAAAGCGAGCGAGCGCCTCTCGCTCGTTCTGGTCAACGGAGCGAGCAGAGGAGGACGAGGCAGGGCGCACGGGACCTGGCGAGCTGGTCAATGCGGCTGGATGAAGCGGGCGAGGAGGCAGGGACTCGTCCTTGTCCTTGTCGATGCAGAAGCAGAGGAAGAAGGCACGGCGGCTCCAGGGACTTGGCGGGGCTCCATGAAGAAGATGGTGGCGGAGGCCGATCTGGATGAGGGGAGGGGGCGCGGTTAACGGGAAGCAGAGTCTTCGCGGGCGCATGCTGGGTCTTGGCGACGGAGGGGCATCTCCGGCAAGGCAAAGACAGGCTTGGCGCGGGGTCGGGGAGGTCCCGAGCTGGCTGCTGCAGTTCTTCCTGGCGCTCGACGGGAAGACGCATGCGAGGAACTTGGCGGAGCAGCGGCTCTCGAGGCAGGCGCGTGAGGGAGACGAGGTTCTGGACGGCGTCGAGAGGTTGCGCGAGGGGAGGGGCGCGTGGCCTCGGGCGCCTGGTTGTCGAAGCAGAGGAGCGGGGCGAAGCTGCAGCTCTTCGAGGCGAAGCAGGGGCGCGGTTGACGAGCTCCTGCAGAGGTGAGGAAGATCTGAGAGACGGGAGGGAGCTCGTGGGAAGGAGAAGGAAGGCAGCGGTACGACGGGGGCCTGCCTGCTGGCTTGCTCCGACGTGGCTGTGCGAGATGGAGGCGCACGGGAGGAGGCTGCGGCCAACGGGCGGAGGAGACGAAGCCGAGCGCTCCTGCTCGGGGTCTCGGGCAAACCTACTGCAGGCGTGCGGGGTGGATGGGTTTGTGGATCTGGAGGTGAGCGCTAGTGGTTGGCTTGCTTGTGATCCCGAGGAAAATGGAGAGGGTGACGGCGGCGTGGGAATTTGGAGGAGAAGGTGGAGGCTTGGCTGCGCTGGTTGGAGCGAACGAGATCTGGGAGGATCCCGAGGAAGGAGGGAGTTGGTCGGGCTGGCGGCGGAGACGGGATGGATGGATTGGACTAGGGTTAGGCTGTTTATATAATAGGTTAATTTTGGGTAGGGGGTTCCCTCGTCCCTCAGATCGCAATTGGACGATCGAGAAATAAATAGGTAAGGAGTCCAAACAAGAAAAACGGAGATGATTTAGGGATGTTTGGGGATGATCCGGACCCAATGGTGATGACTGAGCGGGTCAGGTTCGAGGAAGTTTCGGACGCGCTCGAGAGGGGGTCTGAAGAGGTCGACAAGGCAAAGAGGTCTGACAAAGGTCAACGAAGGCAAGGGGTGACGCGGCAACTACGAGCGAATACGGGTTTTATGAAAAACACGCGGATGCAATGCGCATGATGCTATCATATGAAATGCAAGACATGAACAAAAGCAAAACAAAAGACAAAAACCCAACCACGAAGGAAATAACATATCGCATCTCCGGAAAAGGCAAGAGTTGGAGTTATGAATATGGAAAGTTGTATCTGGGGCGTTACAAGTAGAGAGTATAATATCCCATGAATCCAATCTGCTGACAACTCATAGCGCGACATCACGCCACGGCCCGGTCTTTATTCGAACCTTTTTTTATCCTACCCCTTCGTATTTCGAGGCACGGTTTCATTGGCACGTAGCTTCAAGAGGCCGGATACCTGGCCAAGAAGATCGCACACCGTCTCCCAGAGGCGGGACAGATCGCCCCTACTCTAAAACCCCACGAGAGGGTTGTATTCCTCCATCACTTCGTCCGCGGGCTGGGGTTTCCCCTCCACCCATTCGTTCGTGGCCTTATGTACTATTACGTGATAGATTTCCATGATATATCCCCCAATTCCTTCCTCAATATCTCGACATTCATCGTCGTGTGCGAGGCCTTCCTCCGCATCCCGCCACACTTCTGGTTGTGGCTAAAGATCTTCAATGTGAAGCCCAAGGTGGTCGGCGGCAAACACGCCGAGTGCAGAGGAGCCATGGTGAGCAAGATTCCCAACATCAAATGGCCATCGGGTAAATTCAACGAGTCCGTCAAAGATTGGCAATAATAGTGATTCTATATCACCGAGTCACGCGACGCCAAATGGGCCACCACCCCTGAGTTCCGATCCGGAGCCCCACTGCGGCTCATGTCCTGGCCCGAAAAGGGCCTAGACTGGCCTTCGACCGACGGGCTGATGACACTACAAGCGCATATCAAGAGCATGGAGGACAAGAATATCAAACTTGTCGATGTGGTTCAGATGATGCTAGTTCGCCAGATCCTTCCTTGCCAACGCCGGACTTGCCATCTATGGGAGTTTGATCCGGCCAAGCACCAAACCTTGCTGGAGTTCTTCGGCATGACGCACGAAGACGTCTGGAAGGTGCTATTCAAGCCCGGCAAGTCATGGCCAGACACCGCCGAGGACCGCGGGCACAAAGCATCCCGGCCCGCAAGTTCGGTGAGTATTTATATGTTCTCAAGGGGTGTCCTCTATTTGTATACCTTGGGAAAACAACCTAATATTTCCCCGACAATTCTCCTAGGCCTGGATGGAGAAGGCAGAGCGGATTTACTGTCCGGCTCCGCTACCTGAGGAACAAGCCGACCCACTTCTGATGAAGATGATGGTCCCGGCGCCATACAAGGTGCCGAAGAAGAAGACCCAGAAGGAGGCCAAGGAGACCAGGGGTGGGCTTCGTCGTAAGGGCACTTCGGACGTGGTGTCTGAAGACACCAAGGCCCACTCCTCCTCCAAAAAAGATGAGGAAGAGGGAGAAGAAGAAGAAGAAGAAGAAGAAGAAGAAGAAAGCTAGTCCCGCCCCTGTGAGGGGGAGAAAGAATAGGACGGCCTCCACACGTTTGGAGGCCGAAACGTCTAAGAAGGGGAAAGCATCCCTTCAAGACGAGCCTACCGCGGCCGCCGATAGTAGCTCAGAGTGTGAACCCAGGGTCAAGCCCCTGGCTAAATCGTGAGTACAAAGAAACTCGGACATCTCTATATATCTAGTCTCACTTTTGCATAGTATTAATGTACCGAGTCTCATATTTTGCAGTCCGGCCGGGTCCAACATTGGGCGATCTTTGTCAGAAGATTCGTTGGACTCGGATGCGATGAATAGTGAGACTCTCCCGATGGCCTCCTCCCCCAAAGATATGGACAACACTAAGGTGTTGTCCCAAAGGGGCCCAGGCCAGGGCGAAGCTCGAGAGACCGTTGAGGCGGCGCCGGAGGGCCAAACCCCGGCGACCGGACACGTGGGGGAGCAGACCACCATGGATGCTAAAGGCGGGGCCATCCTGAATTCGGCCCCCAGCCAGAGACAACTCCGGAGACCAATACGGCTCCGAAGTTAGGCTAGCAACCTTCTTCAACAGAAGGTGGTGCGCCTATTCCACCGGCAACCTCAGTCCACCCTAAGGTGCCAGATACTTTGTTGGCGGCACTGCAAAGCGCCTCCATCGTTGAAGAGCACCGTACCCTTATGGGTGTGGTGATTGAGAAGGTCCAGTCTGTCAAAAGCAGACTGACCGAAGCCTGCACCAGCCTTCTAACATGCTTTGAGGTAAGTAATGAAGTTAAAAGATTGTCATAATATAGATAGTAGCCCCTGATACACTATTCAGTGTTTCGAAAAGAAAGCCGGACAGAGGATCAAATACATTTCGCAGGAGACTAACTAGGAAATATCTATGTGAATGATTAGGCGTCACTATTGACTGCAACCACTCATACTGCGAAGGTCTCTGGACTGAGGCAGAGACTGGAGCGGGCCGAAAAGGAACTCGGCCAAGTAAAGAAGCAATTGGAGGATAACCAAGGTATGGGATAAAGTTTTTTGTATTTGAATACAAGTGAGTGGTTATTTTGACTGAAAAAATGTCATGGTATGTAATAGGAGCGGCGACCAAAGTTGAGGCTCTTAAGAAGGCGGTAGCCGAGGCCGAGAAAAGGGCGGCCAAGGAGCAGGCCACTCGTGAAAACCACGAGGCCCGGGTCATTGAAGTTCAACAAGAGCTCAAAGAAGCAATAGGGAAGTGCGAGACCTTGGAGCAGAGTATAAAGGACCAAGAGTCCGAACTCACCAAGGCTTGCCAATCCGCACACGATGCCCAGGCCGAATCCCAAGGCGCCCTCCAGGAAATCCAGGAGGCCGGAAAGATCGCCGCGGGTAAGGCCTTTATTATTCAGAGCAAATACACGAAGGGAAGATTTCGTTTAATGACCCAGATTCGGAGTTCTCCAGGGGTGTTTGCGGATCTGCCGCACAGCGTGTCTGACGCCGAACAAATCTACCAAGCTGAAGAGGGGAGCTCTGCAGAGAAGCTGTTCTGGTTGCAATATCTTGCGCCAGAATACCTAGTACCCTTTACCGATCAGCTGAAGCAGCTGGTCGAGCTGCATAGGGCGGCCGAACTAGCCCGCAAGGATTTGATTATCCGGCTATGGCCTGCCGAACCGATTCCCAGCAGCTACTTCGGACTCGTGAAGCGGCTGGTTAGTGCATGCCTCGGCTGGACGCCATCAAGCGGTCGGTCTGCATCGAAGGTGCGCGAATGGCTTTTGCCCGCGCCAAGGTGCATTGGGCGAACATGGATGTTGTGAAGCTAATGACCGAGGGACCGCCCGTAGGGAAAGAGCACCGCAAGCCCGAGCTGTATTATGACAGTGTCCTGAAGGGATCCCGCCTTGTGGCAGAGCAGTGTTCCAAGGATATTATCTTCCCATGAATGGATGCATGTTATCCTATGCTGTAATATGAAACAAGTTATGTAAAATAATGCTTGTTATTCGAACTATTACCTCCTGTGCGGCCGTTTTTAAAGTAATGCTGAGAGTTGGCCAGTCGTCGGCTTCTGCCCCCACGTACGAAGTACGGGGGTGTTCGGGATGAATCTAAACACTCTTTACTCCAGATTTTTGGTCCTTAAAGGAGATGTTTAGCGTGACGAACCTGGCAATCATACTATAAGGCTTTATCACCCTCACTTAGCCATAGGAGTTTGACAAAAGAAAGGTAGGCGCGGCCCCTAGTGTTCCGAAGACCGAACTTGGGGCATTAGAAAACACCTGATCGGATAAAAACCGATCCATCTCACGATGCATTAGTTATCGCATAGTGCGGCAGAAATCATTAGGGATTTTGTGACCTCTCGAACAGCTGACCAGCTCTCGCCGCATCATGACAGTAAGTTTTCGGCTTTCTCTACTGAGGTGCTCATCCAGAAGAACCATGACACTATCGCAGTAGTTCTCCCTTTACTACGCTAGCCGATATAGAGGAACATAGGGTAGCAAGCATATAATGTTATAAGTTTGGGGTGCCGAACTGCACTATAAAAGTGTTCGGACTTTCTTGCCGTGTTATGGGGTACAATGAAGCCCCCGGCGAATTAAGGCGTACCAGAATGTACGGGCCCGATGAAAATTAAGTAGACAAGGAAAAGTCAGGTGAAATGCAAACACTGCCAATTAATTTTCATTGTAATTTGATTAGTACGTCAAGGCGTATGAGCAGTGTAATAAGTAAATAAGGCTATTTAACATGCCATGACCAAGAGCGAGCTGCGTGTGGGAAGTTAAAGCAGGTATGACGATCATTAGCAAAGACCACCTGGGTATTCCCTTGTACGTCCGAGCCCCTAGATTTCTTGGCGTACCCGTCCCGCTATGGATCCGATGAGCAGGTTTATCAGAAAAGGCCTCGAGAAGAGAAGAGACCTGAAAGAAAGAGAAAAAGTGAAGGTATGCGGATCCAGGAGCGGTTAAGCCGCACTGTGGACTGTGGTCTAGAGGTGCCTCCGCCAGTTCCCATGCTATTTTAAGTGTGTGGTTGTGTACACGCGGTATGAATTTCACCGCTTTCTTGGGAATGGGACGAAGGCCGAATTGCTAGCTTAGCTTTGAACGAGCCGGATGGTCCTGTTGCAGCATAGCGCAGACCCGCTTAACGGTGTTCGGGGGCTTTATTGCCGAATTGAGGTTTTGCCTAAGAAGGCTATTCTATACTTCTGCTGCAAGGGCCGCGGTGTGCTCCTCAGTATGGAGGGAGCGCTCCATATTTCCATTGACTGTTATAATGCCGCGAGGTCCGGGCATCTTGAGCTTAAGATAGGCATAGTGTGGCACCACATTGAAACGAGCGAATGTGGTTCGTCCTAGCAGTGCGTGATAACCACTGCGGAAGGTGACGATATCAAAGAGCAACTCTTTGCTTCAGAAATTATCCGGCAATCCAAAGACCACTTCCAGTGTGATTGAGCCCGTACACGAGGCCTCCACACCTGGTATGACACCTTTAAAGGTGGTTTTGGTGGGCTTGATCCTTGAGGGATCAATACCCATTTTGCGCACTGTATCCTGATAAAGCAGGTTCAGGCTGCTGCCACCGTCCATTAGGACGCGTGTGAGGTGGAATCCGTCAATGATAGGGTCAAGCACCAGTGCGGCTGAACCGTCGTGATGGGTACTGGTCGGATGGTCCCTTCGATCAAAGGTGATCGAACAAGAGGACCACGGGTTGTATTTTGGGGCGACTGGCTCCATCGCGTCGACGTCCTTTAGTGCGTGCTTCCGCTCCCTTTTGAGGATATGGGTAGCATATATCATATTCACAATTTTCACTTGGGGAGGAAACTTCTTCTGTCCCCCTGTATTCGGTGGTCGGGGTTCCTCGTCGTCATCGCTTTGCAATCCCTTTTCTCCATTTTTGGTGTTTAACTTGCCGGCCTGTTTAAAGACCCAACATTCTCTGTTGGTATGATTGGCTGGCTTGTCGGGGGTGCCGTGGATTTGCCACGGACAATTGAGTATGTGGTCCAGGCTGGAAGGGCCCGGATTGTTTCTATTAAATGGTCTTTTTCACTGCCTGGACTTGGGTTCACTGAATCCGGCATTGATGGCCGTGTCCTTGGAGTTATCGCCATTATTTCGACACTTGTGTTTACTGCGTCGGGGCTTGCTATTGCTATCTCTGGTTTCCGAAGTGCGAGGTTTGCTTGAGGTGCTACTACTGCGAGCTAGCCAGCTATCCTCGCCCGCATAGAAGAGGGTCATGAGCGTCTTGAGGGCTGCCATGGACTTCGGCTTTTCTTGGCCGAGGTGTCGGGCAAGCCACTCCTCACGGATGTTGTGCTTAAAGGCCTCTAGGGATTTAGCGTCTGGACAGTCGACAATTTGGTTCTCTTTAGTTAAGAACTGAGTCCAGAATTTCCTGGCTGACTCTCCAAGTTGTTGGATTATATGACTTAGGTCATCGGCATCCGGAGGTCGGACATAAGTGCCCTGGAAGTTGTCAAGGAATGCATCTTCCAGGTTCTCCCAACTGCCAATACTGTTTTCGGGCAGACTGTTCAACCAGTGCCTAGCTGGTCCCTTGAGTTTTAGCGGGAGATACTTGGTGGCATGGAGGTCATCGCCGCGGGCCATATGTATATGGAGAAGGAAGTCCTCGATCCATACCGCGGGATCTGTTGTTCCATCATATGATTCAATGTTTATGGGTTTAAACCCTTCTGAGAATTCATGTTCCATTACTTCATCAGTGAAGCAGGGGAGGGGTGCACGGTGCCTTTGTGCCGGGCTATGTCGCGACCTAGCTCAAATGGAGCTGGTCTGCGGTATTCGGCCCGGACAGGTGTGTATTTGTCATATCCGGTGTGGTGGCCGTCGTTGTGTGTTGGGGCGCATCCCCGCGATCCGTAGATCAATCTGGTCTGGCCTGCTTTGTTATCCAAGTCATACCGCAGGTCATGTGTGTATGCCCGAGTTGTTGTGTTCCTATTTGTTCGGCGACGTAGTGCCGACTTGTGTTCGTGCTGAGCTGCCATTTTATCCTGGCCACGTGGTGGACGATCAGCCGCATTGTGCGCTGGTAGTGCTAGCTCCGGTGCCTCATCATCGAATTGTGGTAGCAATTTCTGCTTCATGTAACTTTTTATTGGGCGCTCGAGTCCGTATTCCTCGGATGCCAGGACCTCAGTCCATCTATTAGTAAGCAGATCTTGATCAGCTCGAAGCTGTTGCTGGTTCTTCTTCAGGCTTTTTGCAGTGGCTATAAGCTGGCGCTTGAAATGCTCTTGCTCTACGGGATCCTCAGGCACGATAAATTCTTCGTCGCTGAGGCTGACCTCGTCTTTGGAGTTGGGCATGTAATTGTTGTCTTCCGAGTCGTCGTTCATGGCCTGTTCATCGGGGCTGGCTTGCCCGTCTTCCCGTCTAGCCTGTTCGAAGCTCGGCTTGGCGGGGTCTTCGTTATCTTCGGCATTGTCCGGAGTGCTATCCTCTCTTGTGCCGGTATCACTATTTTTACCATGGCGTGATTTAGAGCGGTGCCGTTGACGTCGACGCTTGGACTGCTTCTCAGGAAGTTTATCCTCAACTGGATCTTTTATGTCATCGCCATTGTCTTCTTTGGGTGTATCCACCATGTATATGTCGTATGAGGAGGTGGCTGTCCAGCGCCCTGTAGGCGGTGGTTCCTGTTCTTCTCCGGTATCGTCGTCCAAACCGTCGATGCCTTCGGAGTCGAAATCAATCATGTCGGTTAAAATCGTTGACAGTGGCTATCAAGTGGGTGGTGGGTGGGTAGCGAAGTTCTTCGTCGTCCACTTCCCACTCAAGCTGGACATAGTTCGGCTAGGAATCTCCTAACAAGGAGAGGGACTTTAATGAATTCAACATGTCGCCTAGGGGTGAGTGTTGGAAGATGTCCGCGGAGCTGAACTCTAAGATCGGCGCCCAGTTAGATTCGATGGGTGCGGATTCATGCGGTTCGGAGCCTGTAGCCGGAGACGAGTCCGAGGTTCCAATGACACTGGCCTCATTAGAGGTCAGGTTTGTGTTCGGCTCTAACGCCGCTGAGTCCGCGGCTTCTGTGGCGAGGTTGAGCCTCCCATTCTTGGATGGCGTACTCTGCTCTAGATCTAGGGCCAGTGCAGTTACAGGCACAATCTCCTGCCCACAGTCTAATGACACATTTAGGTCATGTTCATCATGGCAGCAGGGCGTGGCTATCATGGGCTCGAATCCATCGAAGAACAAGTCCCCTCGGATGTCGACAGTGTAGTTCAAGCTTCCAAACCTAACCTGATGGCCAGGGGCGTAGCTGTCAATCTGCTCCAGATGGCCAAGCGAGTTGGCCCGCAGTGCGAAGCCGCCAAATACGAAGATCTGTCCAGTGAGAAAAATTTCACCATGGACTGCATTGTTGATGATCGAAGGAGCCATCAAGCCTTATGGGGACAACACAGTGGAACTCTCAATGAAAGCACCAATGTCGGTGTCAAAACCGGCGGATCTCGGGTAGGGGGTCCCGAACTGCGCGTCTAAGGCTAATGGTAACAGGAGGCAGGGGACACAATGTTTACCCAGGTTCGGGCCCTCTCGATGGAGGTAATACCCTACTTCCTGCTTGATTGATCTCGATGATATGAGTATTACAAGAGTTGATCTACCACGAGATCGAAGAGGCTAAACCCTAGAAGCTAGCCTATTGTTATGATTGTTCTTGTCCTATGGACTAAACCCTCCGGTTTATATAGACACCAGAGGGGGCTAGTGTTACACAGAGTCGGTTACAGAGAAAGGAATCTTCACATCCGAATCACCAAGCTTGCCTTCCACGCAAAGGCGAGTCTCATTTGGACACGGGACGAAGTCTTCTATCTTGTATCTTCATAGCCCAACAGTCCGGCATACACATATAGTCCGGCTGTTCGAGGACCCCTTAATCCAAGACTCCCTCAGCCATGAGGGGCAGCTCCAGAGATAACAAGACGCCTAGAGTAAGGTCGACAACCATGACAACTCAAGCATGCACAACTAGTTTGGAGTACATGAATCAAAATAGTATGACTGCAGGACAAGCCCTAGCAGATTGCGGATAATGCAGCCTGAGGGGTGCCCCCAATTGAACAAACCAAAAAGTCACCTGACATCGTCGTTGTAGAGGTGTTGGAGAAGCTGAAGGTGCGGAAAAGCTAAAGATGCATGCTGCAGAAGTCGCTCCTCACGAGCCGGCCGACTCCTGAGTCCCGGGGGGCTCGCGAGGTTCCGACACCACCTCCGTCAGGATTGCCTAACGCCTGGCCTCGTGAGCTGCCAGAATGCCCTGCATGTATCGCTAGTGCGAGGCAACCGCGTTCGGCGGGCCAAACAGCATGCGAACATAGCTGTGGGAGTGCCCCCCACACCGGCTAATGCGGGTTGGACAAAAGAGCTCCTGAGAAGCAGCCCTGTTGATGCCTGGGATGTTGACGCAGACGTGCAGCTCGCCACCCATGTCGGGGGTGGAAGCTGCACCATATGATGCGGGGAGGCACTTGCCATGCATGGCTCACGCCTCCTGAAGCTCCTTGATTGCCTTGGTGATGAACTCCTGAGTGCCTGGCGCCTCGCGCCTTGCTCATGGAAGCGCGCATCAAAACACGCCTCCTCATGGTGCCCGAATGCCTCCCTCGTGACACTGGCTAGGTCAGAGGCCCTCCACACGAGAGCCCCCGAGCCTGTCCTAAGAGAGGCGCCTGGCACGCCTTCCTATGCGAGAGAGGAAGGTGCCCCGGCAGTGGGCGCAGGGCCTGAGGCACGATTGTCGGACGCCCCAGCCTCCTGGCGGCCCCTGAGGAGGAGCCGCTTCTTCTTCTTGGGGACGGCCTCAGGAGGACGAATGGCACCCTCGTCATCTGAGTTCTTGACTGATGCGGCCTGGTAGGTGCGCTCAAGGTAGCACACCGCATCTTTCTTGTTGCATGCGACTGTGATGATGCCACTGCTTCCTGGCATCTTGAGGATGTTGTAGCCATGGTGAGTCGCTGCCATGAAATTGGCGAGGGCCGGATACTCAAGGATGGCTTTGTACGGGAGGCGAATGTGGGCGACATCCAAATCGATGAGCTCAGTGTGGTAGTTGTCGTGCTTGCCGAAGGTGACGGGAAGGCAAATCTCCCCTATGGGGACGGTGGAGCCATCTGTCACTCCTGAGAAAGGCTTGGTGGGCAGAAGCTGGTCATATGGCACCTGGAGCATGTCAAACGTCTCGACAGAGAGGATGTTGAGCCCCACGCCACCGTTGATGAGAGTCTTGGTGACGAGGACGTTGCTGATGGTCGCCGAGCATAGCATCGGGAGTGCACCGGTGGTGGATGAACACTTGAGCTGGTCTGCAGAATCGGAAGTGATGGCATACTTGGACCACTTGAGGAGACGCGGCGCCTCGAGCTTGGGGAGGGCCGCGTTCACCTCACGAGTGAACTGCTTGAAGATGCGATGGGAGGCAGGAGCCTGAGCGCCACCCAGGATGCAAGCAATGGTGCGAGGCTCCTGGAAGCCCCAGCCCCACCATCTTGGCGGTCATCGCCATTCCTCCTTGGCGGCGGCAGCGGCGGAGGGCGGCCGACGTTGCCCTAAGGACGGTCTTCACGAGGCTGGTCTCTCCAGGGGCCATCGCGAGGCTGGCCCTGCCAGTGGTCCTCACGGGACTGATCGCGCGAGTCCTAGCGGGGGTCGCGGGTGTCCAGCAGCCACCATCGCGGCCTCCTCCGCGGTCGTAGCCATGGCCGTTGCGCTCGGTACTGCAGCCGAAGCGCCCATCACGGATCGCCCTGAGCTCTTGGAAGTCATTGGTGTTGTGGCTATGGATGTTGTGGAAGACGCAAAACAGGCGGCTACCCTTGGAGGATTCGGGGTGGTCCCAGCCGTGCTTCATCTCAGGTTCAGCCGCGAGCACAACTGGACCCACTACAAAAAAAGACACATCCTTGACATTTTGGGCCGAATGAATTTTTTTTGTCATACTTATGACACTTCTATGACAATAATTATGACTAAACCCGGTATCATCATAGATGTGGTGGGATCCTACCTCTATGACAAAAAATCATGACAGAAAATGGGCTTTTCGTCCTGGGTGGGCTGGAGACGCACCTGCATGACATTCTTTGGGCCGTCCATGACGGAAAAAATCATGGTAGAAGCGAGGGCGAGGAAAATTTCAGGTACTTCCCAGTTACGGTGGGTGGTCGGAGCCGAACGATGCACGGAGGTTTGCGCGTTTCTCTTGTACACGTGCGCGCGTGTGTGCAAGGCGTTACGCTCTAACTAAACCTGAGCGAGGCGTTGACTCTAACTGAACCCGAGCAATTGCACTAGCTATGTTATTGAACCCCGATCGATTTCTTGCTGTTAACTGAACCCGAGTGATTCCTTTGCTACTGCTGCTAACTGAAGCCGATCGAAGCTGCCTCTTGATGAACAGTCCCGGTGGGGGTTGGATGAATAGGATCCCGTGGTAGTAGAGGTCATTGCTGCTGGATGAACATGACTCGATCGAGGAGGTGGGGGTGGATGAACAATAGCCGGTGGAGGCGCCCCGTACGTGGAGGGCTGGTTGAACAGGACCCGTGGAGGGTTGGTTGAACAATAGCTTGTGGAGGCTGGATGAACAGGACCCCGTGGAGGGCTCGATGAACAGTAGTCGATGGAGGCTGGAGGAAGTCGACGGTGGATGAACAGTAGTCGATGGAGGCTGGAGGAAGTCGACGGTGGATGAACAGTAGCAGGTGGAGGCTGAAGGAAGTCGACGGTGGATGAATAGTAGCCTCGTGGAGTCCCGTTTTATGGTACGCCACACCCCTCTCGATGAACAGGACACCTGTTTCGATCGTAGGAGGTCGAAGAGAAGTCTGTTTCCTCTGTTTTGTGGTATGCCACACCTCTCTTGATCAACAACACCCTGTTTCGACCGTAGGAGCTCGAACACAAGTCTGTTTCCTCTGTTTTGCGGTACGCCAGACCCTTCCCGATGAACATGACCCCGTTTCGACCATATGCGGCCGAACACAAGGCCGTTTTCCTCTGTTCTGTGGTACCCAGGCCTCGTTTCGGCTGTTCCCTCCAAGCCGGTTGGCTCCCGATGAACACACAACGCATTCTGACCCAGTCTGTTGCCTCCTGATGAACATGACGAGTTTCGAGCCAGTCACTTGGCTCCCGGTGAACATGTCGCTGTTTCCTCCGTTCTGACCCAGCCAGTCAGCTGAAGATGAACAGGACAACATCACTGCCGTCCGTTGCCTCTCCATGTACACGAGCCCTGGCCGTCCGTATGCGCGAGTACACATTTCGAGACCCCGCTCATATGTATGCACGTGGACGTATTTTTGGCGTGTGGTTGTATGTACATGTACACGGTTTAGAGGGGACAGCCTAAACTGCTACGTGGGGGCTCTACTATGACATGTGCTTCTACTTACTCGTCCATGATTCATCGTTGCAGAGTGACCGATCGACCAGTATGTCCGTACATGTTCGCTACAAGACAGACAATGCTACGTATGCTTCAACCGGGTGGGTCCCAACTATCAGGGAGAATAAGGACCTACTTCCTTGCATGCGAAGATATAGCTGCTGGGTCCCAGCTGTCAGGGGGAATCATTTTTTTGCCCGTAATGAGGACACACTTCCTTGCGTGCGAAGATGTAGATGGTGGGTCCCAGCTGTCAAGAGGAGAAAACATTATTTTTCAGGGTAAAAAGGAAGCAGTTTCATGCATGCGTCCATGAGCGTGGTGCATCCCCACTATCAGCCTCTCACGTATAGTCATCTTCCGATGACTCTCATTTGTTGACCATGTTGACCACACCGTGCCGAGCGCACCAAGGCCGGTGGACGATGGCGAGGCCCCAAATTAGAACGACCCGGAGATGGGGAAGATGCGGTAGTGGAGTCGCAAATGGAGAGGAGTGGGAAACTTGACTAGTTCGGGTACGCGGCAGCACTACCGCCCATGGGAGACAGGAGCAAGAACAAAGGTTGAAGAAGCAGCATGGCTGTTGGATTAAAATCCAACGGTCCAACTGTAGAATAATTTGTTGATTAAGTTGACAAAGCCCTGCGTACGTGTCAGCTTAGTAGGCCCACAAGTCAGCCACCAAATCTGCTGGGTCCCAGCTATCATCGAGTTTTTTCGCATAACAAGGAGGCACTTCCTTCCGTGCGAAGATACAACTGGTGGACCCAGCTGTCAGGGGGAGGAAACATTTTTTCCCGCTTAATAAGGAGGAACTTTCCTTGCATGCGACCATGGACCTCGTGGGTCTTAGCTCTCAGGCTCTCCACGTACAGTCATCTTTCGATGACTCTTGTTTGTTGACCACGCTGTGCCAAGCGCAGCGACGCAGTGGACGACGGTGAGGCCCCAGACGTGAACAACCCGGAGATGGGAAGACGTGGCAGTGGAGTCACAGATTGAGAGGAGAACAAGGGTTATAACTGGTTCTGGTGTGGCATGGGGCTGCACTCGATGGAGAATAACAAGAGGTGTGGATGGGTGGAGGGATAGCCTGGCGGGCAGTGGGGTAGCGCTTCGCAGCAATGCGTGCTAAGCAGAGCCGCTAGCCACTGGAGGCCGGAACAAGCGGTCCCAGCGATGCTGGAGGAAGAAGACGAGAGATTGAAGGTGCATGCCAGCCATTGGATATAAATCCAGTGTCTGTAGATGTCAGAATCATTTGTTGAATAAGTTGACAACACCTTGCGTAGGCTTGGACCTATTGGCCCACATGTCAGCTATCGGCGTTCTGGATGTGGGGGTATCTAGCCCTGCCTGCCTGCAGCCCAACACGTGGCTTCATCGATGGCCTGGTATGGCCCAGCTTCAGCATCAACAGCACAAGACCCTCATGAGGGGCCAAGCCTCGCAAGACGGACGATGCCAAGACCCCCGAGGGAATCAGCCTCACCAGGCTGGCTCCTGAGGGGCGGAGAGTTCTATGCAAGGTATACCTCATGAGGCTCAGCTGACGTGAGCCATGAAGACCAAGGCCAGGTGGGCGCCAGGCGGGTGTAGAGTGCAGGTTTCCTCTTCGGTGCAAAGGAGGCAAGCCACAGGCGTGGAGTCTCGAGGAATCAGCCAAAGGTTTCCATTCTGGTGCACCAAGACCAAGACCGCCAGGACGGCAGGACGAGGGTCGTCGACGAGCCCACCGCAGCGTCACGACCAGAGGCTTTTCACAGGTGAAGAGTACTTTTGTCAGGATAAGTTGTACTACTTGTCCCCTTTCAAATCTAGCCGTTGTGGGATCCCTTCCTGCCAACATTCGGGAAGAGGACCAAGGCCACTCTAAATAGGACTAGGCACCGCCATAGAGGCAAGACAAGTCGAACTAGCTCACACCACACCAGCTCCCTTGAGCTCAATAACACCTCACCTCCTGAGGCCAGTTCATCCACTGTACTAGTTCATCCTCAGCCCTCCGAGGCAATCCACCAAAACGCTGGAGTAGGGTATTACACCGCAAAGTGGCCTGAAGTAGGATAAACCGCTGTGTCTCTTTATCTCTTTGAGCATGTCGCGCTAAGATTAGGAGGATCACGAGTAGGCAGGCTGGGTAGGTTGAGATCTCCGCACGCAACCCAGAGTTCGAACCTCTCAAGGGTTTCCGGAACCCGTAATCCGACATTTGGCGCGCCAGGTAGGGGTGCGTCGCTTCCGTCGACCGGTTCTCCGCCGCTCCACCGACGCCATGGCCGATGCCCCGAGGGCGCACGTCAAGCACTATGTCATCCAAGCCTCCTCGGCAGCACCCGCTGACAAGGAAGACCTCCACTCTATCGGCGTTCTAGGAACGGGGGTCCCCAGACTTGCCTGCCTACGGCCCACGACGTGGCTCCACCAGCGGCCCAGTACGACCCGTCTTCGTCAACCAACACTCAAGACCCTCGCGAGAGGCCAAGCCTCACGAGGCGGATGGCACAAGGCCTCCTCAGGAGCGGCCTCACCAGGCAGGCTCGTGAGGGGGCGGAGAGATCAAGGCAAGGGATACCTCATGAGGTTCCTATGATGCAAGCCATGACGACCAAGGCCAGGCGGGCGCCAGCGCACGTAGTGTCCTCGTTTCCCCTTTGGTGCTAAGGGGGCGAGCGCATGCACGGAGCATCGAGGCGTCAGGCAAAGGTTTCCATATGGATGCAACAAGACCAAGACCAGCAGGATGACATGACGGAGGTCATTGTGGAGCCCAAGATGGCGTCACCACCAGCGCCTTTGACAGGCGAAGACCACCTTTAATCAGGATAGCTTGTACTAGTTGTCCCCTTTCAAATTGGCCGTTGTTGGATCCCTTCCCGCTCAATATTTGGGGAGAGGACCAGGGCCTCTATAAATAGGACTAGCCACCACAGTATAAGGGGACGAACTCAGTTCATCCTCGCATCCACCAAGCACAAGAACACCTCTCCTCAGAAGGCTGTTCTTCCCTTGTACTGTTCATCATCAGCCCAAGAGGCAATCCACCACCACCACACTAGGGTAGGGTATTACACCACAACGGTGGCCCGAACCAGTATAAATCTTGTGTCTCTTGTGTTGTGAGTTCATCGAGCTAAGCTTAGAGATTGCGGCAAGGCTGAGGGCGAGATTTGGTAGGGGGAAATCTTCATGCGCACCCCAGTGTTCGAACCTCAAGGGTTTTGCCGGAACTCTAAATCCGACATTTGGCGCGCCAGGTAGGGGTGCATCGGAGCTTTCCTTCCGTCGGCCCGCACTCCGCCAACACCACGCTTCACCCTCATGGCGGACATCGCGCCTCCGGCTCCGGCGACCGGTGCCAGTGCTGGGGCCAGGGGGCTCCGAGCCTTGGCCCCCGCCTTATAGCGGGTGCAGTGGCTGCCCAAGTTCAAGCCAGAGATGCCTCCGTGCTATGATGGCATGGCGGACTCGGTGGTTTTCCTACTGGCGTATGAGGAGGCCGTCCTTAAGGCCGGGGGCAACGACAAGGTCATGGCCAACTGGCTTCCCATGGCCCTTACTGGCGTCCCGCGCACCTGGCTGCTCAACCATCATGGGTCCACGATGGCATCTTGGGAGGAGCTGTGCAGTCTCTTCGCTGCGCTCTTCGCGGCTCCAGTGCCCCACGCGGTCACGGCCCTCCTCGGCGGCTCACAAGCGCCACCCGCAGACCGACATGCCAAGCCGTTCTTTCGCCGGATCAACACCGTCCTCGTGTGGCAAGGAGCTCCCCTGGGTTGGGTGGCGCCCAAGGCCGACCTGACCTTCGACTCGGAAGATCACCCTGTCACCACCGCCTGCTCGGGTGCACTCCTGATGCTCTGCATGCCCACCATCGGCCACATGGCCGTCACCAAAACCCTCATCAACGATGGTGCCGGCCTCAATGTGCTCTCAGTGGAGGCCTTCAGCCTCCTCCACGTACAGCTGGAGCGGCTCCGTCCCAGCAAGCCCTTCTCAGGCGTCGGAGGCAGTTCCTCCAGTCCCCTGGGGCAGATCCGCCTTCCCGTGACCTTCGGCACCCGCGACAACTACCACACTGAGCTGGTTGACTTCGACATTGCTCACATCGGCCTCCCGTACAACGCCATTGAAAGTGCGTTATATCGACTAGAGGGGGGGGGGGTGAATAGGCGATTTTTATGAATTCTTCACTGAGGAATTTGCTGGTGAGGAAATTCCTAAATGAAGAACTACTTGCAGCGGAATAAGTACTCAAAAGTAAACATAACAGAACACAAGCATAGTCATCATGATGAAATGAAGACAAGCACATAGTACAGAAAGTGTAAACACAGGATAACACAGGATGAAGACAGACAGACTGAAGAAATTGAATTGGGGAAATTGAGGAAGTCTTCAGTCAAAGTCTTCAAACAGATATGAACAAGCACACAACAGCTGAAATGAGGAAATGAAAGAGTTGAGGAAATAGAACCAGGAAGCTTGGGGAAGACAATGATTTGGTAGACCAGTTCCAACTGCTGTCTCAGTTGTATGTCTGGTTGGAGCGGCTGAGTATTTAAACTCGAGGACACACAGTCCTAGACACACAGTCCTCACCGTATTCTCCTTGAGCTAAGGTCACACAGACCTCACCCAATCACTCGTGGTAAGTCTTCAGGTGACTTCCGAACCTTCACAGACTAGGTTACTCGGCGATCCACAATTCCTCTTGGATGCTCTAGACCATGACGCCTGACCGTCTGGAAGAAGCACAGTCTTCAAAGGTAACAAGCATCGTATCCACGCAGGATCAATCTCTTCAGTGATGCTCAATCACTTTGGGTTGTAGGTGTGTTGGGTTTGGGTTTTCCTCACTTGATGATTTTCTCTCAAAGTCCTCGGAGGATGGGATGCTCTCAAATGACAAGTGTCAGTTTCTCTCGGAGCAGCCAACCAGCTAGTGGTTGTAGGGGCAGCTATTTATAGCCTAGGGAGCAGCCCGACATGATAATACATAAATGCCCTTCAATGATATGACCGTTAGGTGGGTAGATATTTTGGGACAGCTGGCGCATAGCACATCAACGGTCGGAATTTTGACTCTCAAATTCCTCAGGGCTATCATGTTCCTCACTGTGTAGGCAATCCACACTAGCGAATTCCTAACTCCTCAGTCAGAACAAATTCCTCAGAGACCAGAAGAACTTCGTCTGTGTCTCTAAAGAATATGACAGAACTGTATGAGATTTCCAATGGCTTCACTCGAAGGGATTGGTAGGTGTAGGATTTTGAGTTGAGCATCACATGGAAAGTTTTCCTTAGTATTTACTCGACCCCCTTTAACAGTATGGTGTTTCCTATGACTCAAGAAAGAGAAAATGAAACTACGAAAACAAAAGTCTTCACACTTCATGTTCCTCGAATGATTGCCAAGTCTTCAAGGTCACACCAATTTCTTCACTTTCAAAGTCTTTAGAAATCCAAAGTCTTCAGTTGAAAACTTCATTTTTAGGGGTCGACTTTCTCTGTAAATATCAAACTCCTCATAGACTTATAGACCTGTGTACACTCACAAACGCATCAGTCCCTTAACCTATAAGTCTTCAATACACCAAAATCACTAAGGGGCACTAGATGCACTTACAATCTCCCCCTTTTTTGTGATTGATGACAATATATGTTAAGGTTTCAACGGGGATAAACATATGAACTGATATTGAGGAATTTGATTGCAAGATATAGAAGAACCCCCCCTGAAGATGTGCATAGTGAGGAATTTGCTTTTGAAGCAATGCACACTTGAAGAGTATCATCATGGAGATCTCCCCCTATATCTTGTAATTCATACACACATTTGACATATAATATGAAGAATTTGAAATGCATGATGAAATATGGTGACTGATGTAATTCAGCATGCGTGCATAGACATTAATGAGGAATAAGCATGCAGAAGAACTCAGCAAAAGTATCAGGCCACCATAGAGTTTAAGATTACAACTCGATCCAGCAAAGTCATCAAAAGAACGAGAGTTGTAACTTAGAAAAAAAATGCCCATATAAGATAGACCTGCTTGAAGACTAACTCAAATTTCTCCCCCTTTGTCATTGAATGACCAAAAGGGTTGAAAATGAGGACTAACACCCCTGAAGAATATCATGATGATGGAGGAGCGCCAATGTTGTTGGGGTCTTAAGTCATTGTAGGGCTTGCCGCAGTGTCGTCCAAGTCTTCATACTCGTCCGTGTCGCGTGATGAAGAATATGAACTGGCGACCAAGGAAGGAACCTTGACCTTCTTGATTCTCTTCGGTGGAGGAGCAGACCAGTCAAAATCTTCCTTGAAACCCATTTGCTTCAGATCTTCTTCACCATAGAGATGTGACAGAATAGCCCAGGTGCTATCGAAGACTTCATGGAGGTAGTGATGGTTTTTCTTCACTGCATTATGTGTAGAGGTCATGTTGTGAAGAATAGAGCCAAACTAACGCTTAACCTATTTGTGGTTTCGATCCACCTTCTGGTGAAGACTAAGAAGCAGCTCTCAGTCAGTCATCACACGAGGAGCAGTGGCTTGAGGATTTGGCTTGGATGCATTTGCAGCAGAATCATGAGTGGCAGAGTCATCATTGGTGGAATAAGATGCAGCTTTGCGGAACTGACCATCCAATGGACAAATACCCTCATCGATAACAGCTGGTGCCTTGCCCTTCTCATCAGCTAAGGAATATGTCCGCTTGAGGACTTCAATCGGTGGTAAGTAGCTGAGGTGATTCTGAAAGTCAGCTTTGTAGTTGAGTGAAGACCTTGTTCTGAGGAATCTCATGATCCAAGGAGCATAAGGCTTCAGCTCAAATGGTGAAAGTGCAACATTTGCCGGAGTCCTCATGAAGAAATCATGATAATTGACAGGGACTCCATGCATGGTGTTGAATAGCATATTCTTCATAATGCCAACAATTTCCTCATCAGATGAGTCATGGCCTTTGATGGGACTCATAGTCTTCGTCAGAATGCGATAGACAGTTCTTGGCACATATAACAATTCCTTCACGAGGAATTTGGTCCTTGGGGATTGACCAGGCTTCAGAGGCTTCATGAGCACTTGCATGTAATGAGCAATGAGTTCAGGCTCTTGGTACAGACAACGAGCACCTTCAGGTGGAGGATTGATTGGCAGGGCATGAACTAATTCAGAGGCCGGTGCCTTGTAATGAGTGTTTTCGGTCATCCAGTCCAACACCCAAGTGTTGATATCATCAGCATCACCTGTGATGTGCAGCATTGCGTAGAACTGAAGAATAAGCTCTTCATTCCAATCATCAATGTCTGAGCACAAGTTGAGCAAGCCTGCATCATGAAGCATACTGAGGACTTGAGAGAAGCAAGGCATTGATTCCATGTCCACGTGAGGAATATGCTCATGGTCGAAGACTTTGTCCTTGTTGAAAAGTAGTGAAGAATAGAAATTGGCCTGGCTGGCAGTCCAGAAACGCTTCCTTCTAAGACGAGCATTGTCATAAGGATTGAATTCAGTGAAGAACACATGCTCGCCAAAGAAGTCATCAGCCTTGAATTTCTGCTTCTTTGAGAAGGGATCCTTTGGCTTGGGCTGAGGAGTGTCAGTCAATTGCATCACCACCTCAGGAATCACAATCTCAGGATCCACATACTAAGGAATTTTAGGCTCTTCTTCAGCTGCAGCCTAGGTCTTCAATTCTTCATTTACATTTTCTTCAGCACTAGTGGCTGGAATTTCTTCATGGTAGATGGGGTTGCATGAGGTTCTTCAGAACCCATTTGTACTTCAGTAGTAGCAGGGGACTGAGGAATTGCTTGAAGTGGAGTGAACATTGGAGAGTCAGGGTGCTGACTTTACCAAAAGTCATCATTCAGCACAGGTGTGGTACAACCAATGTCCACATCCTCATCTTCCATTTCTTCAACACCGGCCTCTTCAGCAGTGAACTGAGGCATAGGCTAGGAGACAACTGGTGTTAAAGGGATTGCATCCACTTCAATTTCTTCATCCAACTACTCTGATGAAGCAGCAGAAGGATTCTCTTCATCGGATTCACTTGGAATCACATAATCTTCACCAAAAGGAACAAGGTCCTTTGATGGCAGGAATGAGACAGGAACGACATCAATTGGGTTGTTAGTTGAGCTTGTCAAAGGCTTCATCTTCTTCAGAGCTGAAGAATCTGATGAAATTGATGCCTTCCTTTTCTTCACAGCTGCACGCTCTGCAGCCTTGGTCTTCTTCGCATTTGATGCAGATGGAAGGATCAGAGTTGGTGTAGGCGCAGGAGGACCAGAGGAATTTGGTTCAGTTTCTTCAGGCGCAACTGATGCAGTTGCCCTGACTTCTTCACTTTCTTCAGGCGCACTACTAGTGGATGCCCTAGCAATTTCTTCAGCGGCTGGAATGCAGTCATCAGCCCTGGTACTTTCATTTTCTTCAGCAACCTTATTGTCATCAGCGGTGCTGGCATGTTCTTCAGTAGGCTGAGCAGATGCTCCAGCCGGAGTGACTTCAATGTGCACAGGAGCAGTGGCACTTGAAGTGAATGTCTTCGTTAGCTTGACGAACCGGACCTTGGCGCCCTTCCAATCAGCATAGTAGCGATTGAATTCATCACTCAGTTGCTTGATCTCATCTTGCAAGGCAACGAGTTGATTAGGGGTAAGAGTGAGGCCATTGTCCTTTAGGTAGCGCTGCTTCTTGTACTGCGCTTTCTTCACTCTTCTTCCTTCTTCAAATTTCCACTTCTCTTCTTCAATGAAGGCAGTCAAAACATGACTTTGACCAGGAGTGAGGTTCATCTCCAGCAAAGGCGTGTTTGGGTCCTTGTGCCATAGATCAATGAAGTCTAGGATCAACTTTGGATCCAATAACAGTGGCACATTGCTGCCTTTGGCTCTAGCGGCCCTGGCTTGCCTGTCTCTGATGATTTCGGCAAGTTCTTCATCATCGGCCTCATCATTAGAAGGCACTTGAAAGGCGGCCTGCTTCTTGTGAGGACTTGGTTGAGGGCCTCGTCCAGTAGTGGCCTTTTTCTTCAGCAGAGAGGGGCCAGTTGAGGAATTTGGTGCAGCTGAGGAACTCGCAGAAGCTCCTGAGGCAATTGAGATGCCTGTAGTCCTTTGGCACGTGGCGACATGCACAGGTGCAGAGGATTTAGTTGGAGCAGCTGAAGACTTTGTCGGAGGAGCTGAGGACTTAGAAGGAGGAGCAGATTGAGGAATTGTTCGTGAGGGCTTTGAAGAATCTGGCCGTGAGGGCATTGCTGAGGAACTTGGCTATGAGTGCATTGATGGAGAAGCACTTGGCTTATGCGCGGGCTTCTTAGGCATCGCCTTCTTCGTCTTACTAGTAGTGGCCTCAGCGGCGGTAGCAGTAGCAGCAGAGTCTTCATTAAATTTCCTCACTGCTTCCTTTGCTTGTTTGGCCAGTTTGGCCTGGCGCTTTGCCCATTCATCAGGATAATCCTCATCGCGCTTGAGGCTGGTTGGATCTGCCAATTTGCCAGGTGCCAATGGAGGTCTTGGGCATGGAGGGTTGAGTGTGAATTTCTTCATGTACTTGGGAGTGACATATCTATAGTCCCTCCATTCCCGTGCCCATCTCCTCTCTATCCTTTGTATGCGCACATTGCGTTGATTTTTGTCCTCCTTGCCAAATTTGGCCTCGTCAGGAGTGCAATAATCCTTGTATATGCCCCCAGGGATCTCGAAAGCAGTATTGACCTCAGGCCTCTTTCCACCCTTCTGTGGCTTCTTACCGTCAGCCATTTTCTTTAGCTGAAGAATATGAACAACTGAAGTTTCTGAAGAGGTATGCAACTTTTCTTCAAGGAACGCTGCAAATGAGTTAAGTTGATGAGAACCTAGTGATTCAGCACCGGACATGTGTACCTGTGAACAGAGTATAGTTGCGAGAAATTTGGAGAGGTCATATGTGTTCTCAGAAGGTTTTTCAAAAAGAATATGTTTGAGGAATTTGACCAGATGAGTCTTGAAGAATTTCACTAAGCGTTCTTTGTCTTAGGTTCCAGAGTTGTATAGATTGAAAATCCACACAATTGAGGAATCTTGAAGAAAATCATTGCTTAGAGAAACGAATTAAGAGCAGATGACATGTGAGGTGTTCAGTGTGTGAAGATTTGAAGAATAAACACAATTGAAGATTTTCAAGAAGACAATTGAATCAAACAGGGTAGTAAAAGTGACTTTTAATTACCCTTGATGAAGAACACGACGAACTGGGAAGTGTAGATGTGAAGTTTGTCAGTTCAGATCTTCCATGCCCTAACTCAGCAGAGGAAGACAGCTACGGCGGCGACGGAGTGAAGAAATTCGCAACCGGCGCGAGTACGTCGGTGACGAGGTCGATGCAGTGAAGCTCATCCTCACCGGCGGCGATGAAGTAGCGGCGGCGCTAGGGTTGAGAAGCTCAAGCGAGAGTGAGAACGAGCGGAGTAAAAACAAAGTGAGGAAGAGGCGGGGGTATTTATAGTGGGAGTGAAAAACTGTACGCCCGAGGAAATCGGACGAACGTGCCCCTGGCCCTTCTCATTCGCTTTACATGTGTCACCCACGTACTGAGAGGTGGCGATCGTGTAAGATCATGGGCGAACAGATAAGTATTGTCATGGGATGCGGAACGGTTTGAGCGGCAAAGCCGAAAATTTAGATAAGATAAGTTAAAAGTTTTGTTCACAATTTCTTCAGCTGTCAAGGACACAGTGAAGATTTTGAACGAGTTTCAAGTAGAACGCACATGAAGAATTTGTGAACAGACTGGGTTGAGTTTAGCACAGAGGGGGAAGGGTCCAATCACATTCACTTAGCAGAAAAATCAACTTGAAGAATTAGCAATAAGTGAATGCTGTAGAGGACATAAACTCATATATATATATATATATATATATATATATATATATATATATATATATATATATATATATATATATATATATATATATATATACATCTGAGTTATTCTGTTACGCATAACAGAATATTATTCTATTACCCTACTTGAACTGACGTGGTTCACAGGTTAGACTGACGTGTTTTTCAACCAGAACTGATCATCCTGCGTGCACGACGGACGGAAATAGGGGATGCAACGTCAAGCTTCTGGTCGTTCTCCAGCGCGATGCTGTGGGCCATTCGTTGCTAGAGGAGACATGTAAGGGGTTCCGCACGTGTGCTCGCTCAGCTGGATGTTTTTTGAGATTATTTTCATCCGTAATTTATGTTTACAAGTTTTGGTGTTCTTGGTCGTTTTCCACGCCCGCCATGGAAATCTGTTCTTCTTTTTCTGTTGTTTTACTTTCGAATTGGTGTCGCAGGGAGAGATATAAGGACTGTATGAAAAGATTTGCGTTGTCAATTTTGCTTTTTTGAGTTGTTTCTACCGCGGATTCCCATGTTATTTTGTCGTTGGCGGAAGTTGTGTATGGCGGCTGACTGTAAGCTGCGATTTCTTGTAATCCGGTCAAATTGTGTAATTAAGTTGCATGTTTTTCAGTGTTGTTTTGAATTGCTGCTGTATGTGTAGTTGGACTGCTGCTTGTCAAAGTTTTGTTTCTGTGTGTTGACATCGGAGCCGCACCGATGGCTCTGCACTTTGATTATAAAGCCCGCGCCCTCTGTCACTTTCATTCTACGAGCTGCAACCAAATAAAAGGGAGATGGATCCTGAGCTGGGACAGGTTACAGAGGAGGAGGGGGACGCCATAGATGTGAGGGCTGCAGTAGCGGAGCAGAGGAGGAGGAGGCGCAGGCGCAGGCAGATGGCGCAACATGCTGCCGAGGAGGAACTGGAGGCAGAGTTCAACAGACGGCTTGCGCGTGAGGTGATGGATACTTGCAACTCCAATGAATTGGAGCTTCTTTTCCCAGAGGGTAGAGGAAGGAACCATATTCATATCATTAGTTGGGCTAGGGCGAGAGCAGCCACGGCTCCACATCCATCCACCAGGGCAAAATGGCGTCGTTTGTTTGATCGTTATGACTGAAGTAGTGAATATTATGTTTTTAAGATTTTTGTTGCAAGGGAGCAGATGTTTGAATGACTAAATGAATTCAACTTTGTTTTTGTCTCTGAATGTGTTGTTTTGTCTGCATATGTTCAACATGTGCACCTTTGAACTGCTTGTTTTTCTGAAGTTGAACTGATTTGCGGTCATGCATGGCTTGTGTAATAACTATTTCCTACCAGCTGGCTGCCCATCTGCCTATTTATTATTTTTATAATCTGTGAGTGTCCCTGACTATAAACGCTATCCATCTATGTGTGGTGTGTGGCCAAGTCTTCCCCCTCCCTTTTCTTCCTTCTTCCAGAATCAGATCTAGGTTCCTCTCTCTTCTCTTCGTTGCCTTTTTCTCAGCTCCTGTGTGTTCGATGGAGGATTGTTCATGCGGATGCCTGGTAAAGATGGCGCGCATAGCTGACGGCTGTGTGTAGGAGTCTGGTTTGGAGCTCCCTCAGACTCAACACCGTGGGAAACTTTCTTGTTTGCTGTACGACAACCATGGGTTTC
Organism: Triticum dicoccoides; assembly: GCF_002162155.2. Lineage (NCBI taxonomy): Eukaryota > Viridiplantae > Streptophyta > Magnoliopsida > Poales > Poaceae > Triticum > Triticum dicoccoides. The sequence goes on along the minus strand of NC_041387.1, from coordinate 172,635,196 downwards.
GTACACCCTATGTTTGTCGCCTGACGGATGGTGACTTGAAGGAATCATGGGTATGTGTTTCTATTCGTTTTGTTTTCTACTTTCTTGTTGGTTTCTGTTTGAAACCCATGGACTGGATCTGCAGTTTTGTCTTATGAATAGCTTGTCTATATTTTTTTAATTTGGTTTTGTCAGATTTTAACAGTATGGATTTCTGTGTGTATTTGTATGTTACTTAACAGTATTTTAACCATTTTTTGTATAATCCCTGATCTGTTTATGAATAGATGTTTTTACTGTAGGTGTATTGTTATGTATATTTTTCAGTTTAGTCAGTTCACATGTCTAGTTAGTTTTGTGTTATTGTTTTGGTTCAGATTTTTTTCATTTTAGTTTGTTATGCAAATTGTTACTATATGTGTGTAAAAATTCAGTTATGTCAGGTGTTCATTTTGTTTTGTACTCCCATGCCCATTTGCAGAAAATGTCACCCAGGATCAGGATTGTTGCTCCTAGTTCCGGTGTTCTGAAGATGGAGACTTCAGACAAGAATGGGTATCAGTTGATGGATGTTTCCTACCACATCGACTTTGATGGTTGCATCAACCTAACTACTGGGTGGAAGGAGTTTGTAGCTGAGTCTGGATTTGAGGATGGTGATGTGGTTATGGTTATGTTCTCAAGAGAAGGCGACTCTCTGACGTTCAGAATTTATGTGCTGTAGGTTTAAATGTGGCAAATGACGCCGGCTGTGAGATCTGTGTGTGGTTGATTATGTTGCAGTATTTTTTCTTTTAAAACATATGCATGTGAGATGGTTGAATTGATTGGTATTATGAGAATGGTATGGAACTAGTTATGTAATGTTTTTCCTATTGTTCTGCTCAATTATAACTGTTTTATTTATACATTCTTTATATTAGTACTGGAACAATTTCTATAGTTGAACTGATGGGCATCCTTTGTTTTGATTGGTATATTTTTCATGTTCATAACTCGCAGACGGTGCTATACGCTGATGATTTTTTTAGAATCCCTTTTTCTTATTGAGTTTGCTGAACTTACATTCTGTTAATGATAGTACTGATCTATTTTAGGCTGTCAATTACCAATCAAATTTGTTTGTTGTATAATATATTTTTCTTACTTTTTTACATTAATTTTGGAGCACGTATTTTTCTTTTTTATAGATGAATAATGATAGTTTTGGTATTTTAAAAAATAAAAAAATTAATCTTCGCTGCACAGTACTTTTTTTTTGTACTTGAACCTTATGAATTGTAGTAGTTGAACTTTTTTGTAAATTCGTTTCTGAAATTTTTATTTACAGTCTTATATTTTTTTACTTCTTACCATTAACATGTGTTTGAACTTTTTACAATATTTTTGTTTATTAACTGATTTTCTTGTGAGTTTTTTTAAATTATTTTCATTTTTTATTTTTTGTCGTGCGTGATCTACTGGATTTTTGTAATTGGGTGAAGTACTTTGTTGGCCCATCGGCCTGGGTCGTTGTATTCGGCCCAATAGCTCGTTCGCGCGCCTGTGAGTTGTATATGATGCAGCCGGAAGGTTTTGTCGATCCAAAAGGTGCTAACAAAGTGTGCAAGCTCCAGCGATCCATTTATGGACTGGTGCAAGCATCTCGGAGTTGGAATAAACGCTTTGATAGTGTGATCAAAGCATATGGTTTTATACAGACTTTTGGGGAAGCCTGTATTTACAAGAAAGTGAGTGGGAGCTCTGTAGCATTTCTGATATTATATGTAGATGACATATTGTTAATTGGAAATGATATAGAATTTCTGGATAGCATAAAGGGATACTTGAATAAAAGTTTTTCGATGAAAGACCTCGGTGAAGCTGCTTACATATTGGGCATCAAGATCTATAGAGATAGATCAAGACGCTTGATTGGACTTTCACAAACACATACTTTGATACAGTTTTCAAAAAGTTCAAAATGGATCAGGCAAAGAAAGGATTCTTGCCTGCATTACAAGGTGTGAAGTTGAGTCAGAGTCAATGCCCGACCACAGCAGAAGATAGAGAGAAAATGAAAGATGTTCCCTATGCTTCAGCCATGGGCTCTATCGTGTATGCAATGCTGTGTACCAGACCTGATGTATGCTTAGCAATAAGTTTGGCAGGGAGGTACCAAAGTAATCCAGGAGTGGATCACTGGACAGCGGTCAAGAATATCCTGAAATACCTGAAGAGGACTAAGGATATGTTTCTCGTTTATGGAGGTGACAAAGAGCTAGTCGCAAATGGTTACGTCGATGCAAGCTTTGACACTAATCCGGACGATTCTAAATTGCAAACCGGATACTTGTTTATATTGAACGGTGGAGCTGTTAGTTGGTGCAGTTCTAAACAAAGTGTTGTGGCGGGATCTACATGAGAAGTGGAATACATAGCTGCTTCGGAAGCAGCAAATGAAGGAGTCTGGATGAAAGAGTTCATTTCTGATCTAGGTGTCATACCTAGTGCATCAGGACCAATGAAGATCTTCTGTGACAATACTGGTGCAATTGCCTTGGCAAAGGAATCCAGATTTCACAAGAGGACCAAGAACATCAAGAGATGCTTCAATTCCATCCGGGACCAAGTCCAGGTGGGAGACATAGAGATTTGCAAGATACATACGGATCTGAATGTTGCAGACCCGTTGACTAAGCCTCTTCCACGAGCAAAACATGATCATCACCAAGACTCCATGGGTGTTAGAATCATTACTGTGTAATCTAGATTATTGACTCTAGTGCAAGTGGGAGACTGAAGGAAATATGCCCTAGAGGTAATAATAAAGTTATTATTTATTTCCTCATATCATGATAAATGTTTATTATTCATGCTATAATTGTATTAACCGGAAACATGATACATGTGTGAATACATAGACAAACTTAATGTTACTAGTATGCCTCTACTTGACTAGCTCATTAATCAAAGATGGTTATGTTTCCTAACCATAGACATGTGTTGTCACTTGATTAACAGGATCACATCATTAGGAGAATGATGTGATTGACTTGACCCATTCTGTTAGCTTAGCACTTGATCGTTTAGTATGTTGCTATTGCTTTCTTCATGACTTATACAAGTTCCTTTAACTATGAGATTATGCAACTCCCGTTTATCGGATGAACACTTTGTGTGCTACCAAATGTCACAATGTAACTGGGTGATTATAAAGGAGCTCTACAGGTGTCTCCAAAGGTACATGTTGAGTTGGCGTATTTCGAGATTAGGTTTTGTCACTCCGATTGTCGGAGAGGTATCTCTGGGCCCTCTCGGTAATACACATCACTATAAGCCTTGCAAGCAATGTAGCTAATGTGTGAGTTACGGAATGATGCATTACGTAACGAGTAAAGAGACTTGCCGGTAACGAGATTGAACTAAGTATTGGATACCGATGATCGAATCTCGGGCAAGTAACATACTGATGACAAAGGGAACAACGTATGTGGTTATGCGGTTTGACCGATAAATATCTTCGTAGAATATGTAGGATCCAATATGAGCATCCAGATTCCGCTATTGGTTATTGACCGGAAATAGTTCTAGGTCATGTCTACATAGTTCTTGAACCCGTAGGGTCCGCACGCTTAAGGTTTCATTGCCAATTTTATAATGAGTTTATGAGTTTTGATGTACCGAAGGTTGTTCGGAGTCGCGGATGTGATCACGGACATGACGAGGAGTCTCGAAATGGTTGAGACATAAAGATCGATATATTGGATGACTATATTTGGACTCGAAAAGGTTCCGGGTGAGATTGGGACTATACCGGAGCTCCGGGATGTTATCGGAACCCCCCGGTAGGTATATGGGCCTTATTGGGCCTTAGTGGAAAGGAGGGAGAAGGAGCAAAGGAGGGGGCGCCCCCCAAGCCCAATCCGAATTGGGAGGGGGGCTGGCCCCCTCTTTCCTTCTTCCCTCCCCCCTCTTCCTTCCCTCTCCTACTCCTAATAGGAAAGGGGGGAGTCCTACTCCCGGTTGGGGTTGGACTCTCCCCTAGGGCGCGCCACCCCCTTGGCCGGCCCCTTCTCCTCCACTCCTTTTTATATGGGGGAGGGGGGCACCCCATAGACACAACAATTGATCTCTTGATCTCTTAGCCGTGTGCGGTGCCCCCCTCCACCATAGTCCTCGATAATATTGTAGCGGTGCTTAGGCGAAGCCCTGCGATAGTAGAACATCAAGATCGTTACCACGCTGTTGTGCTGACGGAACTCTTCCCCGACATTCTGCTGGATCGGAGTCCAGGGATCGTCATCGAGCTGAATGTGTGCTAGAACTCGGAGGTGCCGTAGTTTCGGTGCTTGATCGGTCGGGCCGTGAAGACGTATGACTACATCGACCGCGTTGTTCTAACGCTTCCGCTTTCAGTCTACGAGGGTACGTGGACAACACTCTCCCCTCTCATTGCTATGCATCACCATGATCTTGCGTGTGCATAGGATTTTTTTTTGAAATTACTACGTTCCCTAACACGAACCTTAAGGGTCTGCCGGAACCCAACATCCGACATTTGGCGCGCCAGGTAGGGGTGCGCCGGAATCTTTCTTCCACTGTTTCACGTTCGATCTTCCGTCGTGTCCATGGCTAATGCTCGCTGAGCTCGCGCCGAGTGCCGGGCTGCTCTCGCCGCCCGCGTCACCCAGACGGCTCCCATCGGTGGGTGTCCCCGTCGTTCACCGTCGCCTGCCACCAACGCCGCCACCGGCCAAGCAGGGAACGAGCAGCAGGCCTCGTCGCTGCATCCTTCGGTGCGGCGGGAAGGCCGGACCGCCACTGCATCGCTGACTCCAGCTGGTTCGTCGTCCCACGCCCATCGCGCTCCCACGGATGCGCACACCGCGTTAGTCCTGGCGCGTGAGCTCCTACACTACCGTCCCGTCGATGACCTCTACGAGGAGTGGCTCGCTCACATCACCGAGCTCGTCAGCGCCGCAGGGGGCTCCCCTGTGCCGTCTCTCTCGCTGCCTCGCCCTCCGTCCTGCATAGGAAGCGTAGATCAGGAGGCGCCTCCGCCACCTCCTCCCCAAGACGACGTCTTGGCTCCAAGGCGCGCGGCCCCGGGACAAGATCCACCATGTCTGGCGCCCGCGCGACAAGAAAGGAGCTGCCAAGAAATCCCTCGTCCCCCAGAAGGTGCACACGTGCTCCCGGTACCGATGCGCCACGACCGCATCCCTGCTCCAGCACGTCAAGACCGCGCGCTGCTCCAGGTAGCGGCGTGCGGGAATCTCCATGAGCAAGCCCCGCATCTGCAGAGAGCTTCGGTGGTCACCGCAGGCTGTCGCGCCTTCACCATCGAGCTACGCAGTGTCGCCTGGCCAGGCAAGTTCAAGCCTGACCTGCCTCCTCGCTACGATGGCACCGCCGACCCCATAGAGTTCCTACAGCTCTACGAGCTGGGCATCAAAGCCGCCAACAGGGACGAAAGGGGCATGGCGAACTGGTTTCCCATGGCACTCAAGGACGGTGCCCGCACCTGGCTCCTGAACCTGCCTCCTGGCACGATCTCCTCCTGGGACGAGATGCACACTCACTTCATCGCCAACTTCCAGGGCACTCGCGACCGTCCGCCGGCCGTGGGTGACCTACGCCGCATCAAACATCAACCCGGAGAGACCTTGTAGAAGTACATCCAACGCTTCAACAACGCTCGCCTCAAGATTCCCAGGGTGACCGAGGAGGCCATCATCTCGGCGTTCTCTGATGGCATCCACGACGTCAAGATGAAGGAGGAGCTGGCGATCCTCGGAGATCTGTGTACGTCTCTGGAGTTGTTCAACCTGGCGACCAAGTGTGCAAGTGCTGAGGAGGGACGCCTCTCCCTTCTCGAGCTCCCAGCAACAGACCCAGAAGAGAAGAAAGCCAAGGCCAAGGATGTGAAGCGCAAGGGAGCAGTTGTGCTCGCAGCAGAGCCGGACACAAAGCACAACAGGGACCAGCCGGAGTCGTCCAAGGGCAGCCGGTACTGTGTGTACCATGATCTCCATACCCACAACACCAACGAATGCCAAGAGCTCAGGGCCGTGCGAGAAGGCCGAGTCGGTCGACGCCCCGAGCGCAACGATCGGGGCTACGGCCGAAGCGTAGCAAGAGGTGGAGGACGATGGGATGATCGTGGCCCTCGCCAAGGGTGGCGTGATTGGCCTCGCGAGGACCGCTGGCAGGACCAGCCTCGCGAGGGGGCTTGGAGGGATCAGCCTCGTGAGGATCGCCTGCAAGGCAACGCAGGGCTTCCTCCTCTGCCACCACCGCCAAGAAGGAATGAGGACCATCATCGGGACGAGGGGGCTGGGGGCTTCCAGGAGCCGCGTGCAATCGCTTGCATCTTGGGCGGCGCTCAGGCCCCAACCTCTCAGTGCATCTTCAAGCAGTTTGCTCGCGAGGTGAATGCAGTCCTCCCGAAGCTTGAGGCCACGCGCCCTCTCAGGTGGTCCGCGTGCGCCATCATGTTCAGCTTAGCGGATCAGCTCAAGTGCGCGGCAACGGCCGGTGTCCTCCCGATGCTCTGCTCCCCAGTCATCAGCAATGTGCAAGTTACTAGGACCCTCATCAACGGCGGGGAAGGGCTCAACGTCCTGTCCGTCGAGACGTTCAACAATCTCCAAGTGCCATACGATCAGCTTCAGCCAACCAAGCCTTTCTCAGGAGTCACTGACGGTTCCACTGTCCCGATAGGGCAGGTCCGCCTTCCTGTCACCTTTGGACAGCGCAACAACTACCGCACTGAGCTCATTGACTTGGACGTCGCCCACATTCACCTGCCATACAATGCCATCCTCGGGTATCTAGCCCTGGCTAAGTTCATGGCAGTGAATCACCATGGCTACAATGTCCTCGAGATGCCAGGAAGTGGCGGGGTCATCACGGTCCCCTATGAAGAGAAGGATGCGGTGTGCTCCCTCGAGTGCGCCTTCCAGGCCACGTCAATCGAGGACCTAGACAGCAAGAATGGAAACCTTCCTGAAGCATCTCCCAAGAAGAATAAGACATCACCTGGTTCAGGGCCTCAGGAGGCAGGCTCCTCCGGAGGCGCCACATCCGGACATGCGCCCATCCAAGGGGCGCCACCCTCCGTTGCATAGGAAGGCGCGCCCGGTGCCCTCCTCGGGCAAGGCTTGGGAGCTCCCTCCTGAGGAGCCACTGACTTTCCCCAGATCACGAGGGAGGCGCTTGGGCACCACTTGGAGGCGTCCCGAGTCATCACGCACCGTCAGCTACTCTAACACTCGCTCTGCAATGGTATCAGGTGACTTCTTTCAAGTTTCATTTCAGCTGGGAGCGCCCTCAGGGCTGCATCATTCCCAGGTCGCGTGGGTCTGTCCCCGCGGCATGTATCCATTGTGCTTTCGTCTTCAGCTTACGTTGTTGGGGGCGCCCCTCGGGCTGCATCATCCCCAAGTCATCTGGGCCTGACCCAGCGGTGTTTGCCTTTCTATGCATCTATCTAAGTTGATTTGCTTCTTCATGCTTAACCTGCTTGAGATAATCGCCTGCTCGACTGACGCCTACCTTTAGAGCCGCTCGCTTTGGCACGGCGCTTGCGCATGGGTCCGTCCCTGCAACACCGACAAATCTGAGTGGTCGAGCTTTGACCACAGCAGCCCCGCATAGCGCTACCTCACCAGGCCCTCAGTGCCTCAATCACTCCCTCGGAGCAACCAATGGCTAGCTGGCGACCGTAATGGCAGTCCTTGTTTTCCTCGTGTTGGTGTCCAGGATCAGCCTAAGGAGTAGCATGGGGGGCATCGTGAGCTCCCTCTCTCTCTCTCTCTCTCTCTCTCGTACGATCCGCTCGTGCATTAAAGGGGGGGGGGGCGCCTGAGCATCGCAACTCATGGGCTCTTATTAGCTCTCCAGCCCTCACCCCCTGGCCTTGACCCACGGCATCGCGGCCTGTCATACCAGCGGCGGTTGAGCTCGCTCGAGGGCCGGGACCCAAGGACGTAGAGCATGAAGGAGGGTGCAGGAAAGAGGGGGAAGCTCATGAGGGCCTGACCCAGCAACACCCCATCCGCCGGCACGCAGGCCCGGCACCTCGCCGGGGAACTACTCCAAACTCATGAGATAAGTCATGCCTCAGCAAAAGCTAAATCAACGCAACGCCAAACCCTCGCCTAGTGCAGCTCTATCACGGCGACGTTGCCTTCCTTTCTCGCCCAGCGGAGGCTGCTTGAGCGCTAAAGGGGACCTCCTGAGCATCATGACACAGGGGCTCTTACTAGACCTTGAGCCGCTCACCTCCTGGCCTTGACCACGGCATCGTGACCTGGTATACCAGCGACGGCCGAAGCCTGCCTGGGGACCGGAACCTGTCAGCATAGAGCACCAAGCCCTCGTGAGGATAGAAAGGGGGAGCCGAGCCAGGACAGGACAAGCATCTCACATCGATTCATAATAAGGATATCATATTCGCAAAAGACATGGAAGGCGCCTTACATACCCCCACGGGGTGTTTCTTCGATTCCTCGCAGGGAACAAAAGGTGCTAATCCTAAGGAACGCTAACTACGCACGCCTCCGCAGGAGACGCCATCATCAACAGTGGGCCGCCGGGCGCCGGCGCCAACCCCATCCAGATTAGTGGCGTTGGTGGCCAGATGCAGCTACCCTGCTTCGAGCGCGGCGCGAGCTTGGGGGATCGTAGCTGTCGTCGCTCATCTCTGGAGTCACGTGAAGCTCGAGAGAGTCGCTGGACCCTCCAGCTCCTCTGCTGCTGCCTGAGGAGCTGCTGGGGAAGCGATTGGCAGGCCTGGCCCTCGCCACGTCGATGCCCCAGCCGCTTTCTTTGGGGCAGCACTCCAGCCGGCGTCCTTCCGCGTCGAAGACCTTGAAGAACATCAAGGAGGTGCCATCGTATTCAACATGAATTACGAGGGCACCCCTTGTCCGGCAGACCCGGGCGATCTCGCCCCAGCCCCGGGTCATGTAGACCTTGCCCGAAGCGACGACCGTGACTTCCGCTCCGGTAGCAAGGGTGCTGCAGTCAGCATGCTGCAGCCAGAGCTCCAAAGACCCACTCAGCGGCATCTTGAAGGCGAAGGAGGGAGGAAGGCGAATCCAAGAGCATGGAGGCATGGCGGCGTGGAGCACAAGCTCGCGAGAAGAGCTCTCAGCATGGACTCCGGGGGTGACAACACGCACCGCCGTGACTCGCCGGCGTCGCCTGTGGCGCCGGCGGTCTCGCCCGGCGTCTTCTTCTCCAGGGCCCTCGATTCGGGTGTAGAAGGGCAGCAGAAACCCAGGCGGCGACCGCTCGTACCAGGGCCACGACGTCTCCTGCCATGCGACCACGTCGCAGCGGCCGGGGACAGGCCGCTTCTTCGGCGGAAGCGGGTCGGGACCCTCTCGGGGGGGGGGGGTGCTTTCCCTTCTCTTCCGCTGAAAACCGGCGGATCGGCGCCATTGGCGAAGGAGAAGCAAGGGCGAGGAAGAAGAAGAAGGAGTGAAACAGAAAGGGATGGACTGCGGGGGCTCTCGCCCGTCCATACTTATAGTCCGGAGGAGGCCAACCGTCGGCCACCATGATCTCAGGTAATCATGACCCATTTTGCATGCAGGGACTTGTCAAGTCGAGCTGTTGCCGAGGCAGCATGGGGAAGCGGAGACGCCCACATCCAATCAACCACCACGCGGCGCCCAAGGTCGCAGGCTGATGGGCCCCGTGGCACTCCGCACTTGCTCCTTCGCTTCTCCGCTAAGCCAAGTCCGAGCGCGCCTTGGGCCCGGGGGCTACTGTCGGTGTTCTGGGAACGGGGGTCCCCAGACTTGCCTGCCTGCGGCCTGCAGCGTGGCTCAAGTGGTGGCCTAGTACATCCCATCTTCATCAGCGCAAGACTCAAGACCCTCGCGAGGGGCCAAGCCTCACGGGGCGGACGACACAAGGCTTCCTCAGGAACGGCCTCGCCAGGCAGGCTCGCGAGATGGCAGAGAGATCAAGGTAGGGCACCTCGCGAGGTGCTCGTGACGCAAGCCGTGACGATCGAGACCAGGCGGGCACCAGCCTGCGCAGTGTCCTTGTTTCCTCTTTGGTGCAAAGGGGGCAAGCACAGGCATGGAGTACCGAGGCATCAGGCAAAGGTTGCCATTTCAGTGCAACGAGACCAGGACCAGCAGAGCGGCAGGATGGAGGTCACCGTGGAGCCCAAGATGGCGTCATCGCCAGTGCCTTTGGCAGCCGAAGACCAACTTTAGTTAGGATAACTTGTACTAGATGTTCCCTTTTGAAATGGCCATTGTTGGCGCCCTTCCCGCTCAATATTTGGGAATAGGACTAGGGCCCTTATAAATAGGCCTAGCCACCACACAGTAGAGGGAGGGGATCGAGTGCTCATTAGACCAAGAGGCGACCGAACTCACCCAGGCAGTTCATCGCACCAACTCAAGAACACCTCTCGCGAGGCTGTTCATCCTTTGTACTGTTCATCACCAGCCCGTGAGGCAATCCACCACACCACACACTGGAGTAGGGTATTACACCACAACGGTGGCTCGAACTAGTATAAATCTTGTGTCCCTTGGGTTGTTCATCATTTTAGATTAGATTCTCATGAGGCGATCAGGCATAGATCGGTAGGGGAAAGATCTTCGTGCGCACCCAAGAGTTCGAACCTTAAGGGTCTGCCGGAACCCAACATCCGACAATATTCATTTGATATTCCTTTTCTTTTGTAGCATGGACATTTGGACTTTAGATGATTCAAAACAATAGTCTATAATTGACATGAGGACGTCAATACTCAAGCATATCAACAAGCAATCATGTCTTTCAAAATATCAATGCTAAAGAAAGTTATCCTTAGCCCATTATGCTCAATCATTGATCAATTCATGAAACACACTCAAATATTAGCTACATCCAATGCACAAGTATGATAATAGTGCTCCCTAGTTGGTGTTTTATAAGAGAACATAGAGATTCAAAAATAAATAAAAATTGCATAAAGTAAATAGATAGGCCCTTCGCATAGGGAAGTAGTGGTTTGTAGAGGTGCCAGAGATCATAGCTTAAATTGAGAGATAAAATTGTTTTGAGAGGCATGCTTTTCCTGTCAACAAAAATGACCGAGAATCCCCAATACTTTCCATGCTAGATAAATCATAGGTGGTTCCCAAAACATAAAATAAAGTTTATTCCCTTTTCCACTATTCTTTCACAATCCATGGCTAGCCGTATCCACGGGTGCCTTCCATACCAACACTTTCCAAGGAATTTATTATTTGACAACATAAATAAAAAATCATTTTGAGATTGGGCATCCCTATTACCTGCCACACTCTCGTGCAATGACAAATGAATAAACACTCATCTTGAGAATAACATATCTAGCATGAAAAAAATATTGGCCACCCCCTGCCGCTTCATGAGCGGTACGGGCACACAAAAATGAAATTCATTTTGAAAATTAGAGTTGGCACATGCAAATTTACTTGTAACGACACGAAAATATCGCATATAGTAGGTATGGTGGACTCATTTGGCACAACTTGGTTTAAGGAGTTTGGATGCACAAGTAGTATTTGCGCTTAGTACAAGGGAAGGCTAGCAAAAAGATTGAGAAGCAACGAACCAAGACACAAAAACGATCATAAATGAGCATTAAGCATAACTAACACCGAATAATGCACCATAAGTAGGATGTAACTTCATTGCATAACTATTGACTTTCGTGCTTGCATAGGGAATCACAAACCTTAACACCATTATTCTTACTAAAGCATAATTACTCACCAACATGATTGACATACTACTATCTCCATATCGCAAAACTATTGCAAGGAATCAAGTTTTAATATCCAATGATCTTCATGATAGTTTTTATTATCCCTCTTGAATATCTATCATTTTGGGACTAGTTTCATATATTAACATTGCCAAACAAGCTCTCAAACAAATTTAAGTGAAGAATAAGAGCATAGGTATTTCTTCAAAATAATTTTCATCTCTCAAAATAATATAAGTGAAGCATTGAGAGGATATTTCTTTAGAATTTTACTAACTCTCAAATTGATCTAAGTGAAGCATGAGAGTATTTCTTCAAAATTAAGAGCCCACCATGCTCAAAAAGATATAAGTGAAGTACTAGAGAAATTCCATAGCTCAAAAAATTTAAGTGAAGCACATAGAGTAATTCTAACAAATCATAGCATCATTATGGCTTTCTAAAATAGGTGTGTCCAGCAAGGATGATTGTGTCAAACTAAAAACCAAAACAAGCAAAGACTCATACAATACAAGATCCACCAAGCAAAACTCATGATATGTGATGAATAAAAATATAGCTCCAAGTAAAATTATCGATGGTCATTAGAAGAAAGAGGGGATGCCTTCTGGGGCATTCCCAAGCTTAGTTGCTTGGGAGTCCTTGAATATTACCTTGGGGTGCCATGGTCATACCCAAGCTTAGGATCTTTTCACTCCTTATTCCTTCATCCATTGTGATCTCACCCAAAACTTGAAAATCTCAATCACACAAAACTTAACAAAACCTTCGTGAGATCCGTTAGTATAATAAAGCAAATCACCACTTTAAGTGTTGTTGCAAACCCATTCATATTTTATTATTGCATTATACCTATTGTATTTTAACTTTACCATGGCTTGTACCCCCCGATACAATCCATATATTCATCCAAATAAGCACACAATGCAACAAAAACAGAATGTGTCGAAAATAGAACAGTCTGTAGTAATCTGCACTTTAACCATACTTCTATAACTCCAAAAAATCTAAAAAATTAGGACAACATAGGCAATTTTTATCAATATTGTGTAAAAAATTCAGAGTTTTTTGCCTCTTGTGTGATTTTTAACAATTCTGCTACTGGACGCAAAAGTTTCTATTTTCCAACAAGATCAAATCAACTATCACCGAACATGACCCTAAAGGTTTTATTTGGCACAAACACTAATTAAAACATAAAAACATAATCATAACAGTAGAATAAATTTATTGTATTCATTGGGTTGCCTCCCAACAAGCGCTATTCTTTAAAGCCTCTTAGCTAGGCATTGATAATTTTAATGATACTCGCATGAAAGACAAGAATTGAAGCACAAAGAGAGCATCATAAAGCATGTGAAAAACAAATTCTTTACCTAATAATAAAGGACGGAGCCTTTCATGGTTCTCCATATGCCACCCTTCTAGATCCGTTAATTTTATGTTAACTTTCAAGATTACCGGCCAAGATTTCTCTCCTATACATATATAAAAGATTGATCAATCTATTCAATTGCCACAAAAGGCACACGTATCGATGGATGGATCTGTCTCCAAGAAGACTCCTAAAAAACAATCACGATTGATCCATCAATGCGTGCTCTATACGTCATGTTATTTTCTACCTGTAGGACACCACCGCTTCATTGGCCGTCTTCCCAGGCAAAAAAAAACCATAGTCTCCCACACGAACACGATTGGGAACCCAAAAAAAATCCGCTCCTGATTTATCTACTCATCCGTGACCGCCCTCCTCCTGGTCTCCTTGCGATACAAATTGAAGGGAGAGGGAGGATGATCACTCTGCCCTCGCTTGCCTCTTGAGAGACGGAAACAGTTCTGATTGGCTGCAGGAATCCGGCCACAAGCACTCCTAGACCGCCGGTGTCCTCACCATCGAGTCCGCCGGCCACTGTTTGAGCTTGCCCACTACCACGTCATGCTTCTGTGCCCTCGAACACATGACCTCCACAACGACCAGGAGAAGCTCGACTCCATCGGCCGCAATGAGGAGAAGCTGCAGGCCTGCAGAAGCACGTCACGTCCCTCCTACCAGGCAGTCGGGCTTGGCTTCCGAGACTTGACCCAATGGTGGTGTTGCTCTATCCGACGGTAGTGGTAGAAGAACTCCACGATTGGGCAGGGTGCAAGCCTACAGGGGGCCAAGGTTGGCAATGAAGGGGGAGGCGACGCAGTGGTCCTATAGTGCTGGTTATGTTTCCTAACCATAGACATGTGTTGTCATTTGATGAACGGTATCACATCATTAGGAGAATGATGTGATGGACATGACCCATCCATTAGCTTAGCATTATGATAGTTACAGTTTCATTGCTACTGCTTTCTTCATGACTTATACATGTTCCTCAGACTATGAGATTATGCAACTCCCGAATACCGGAGGAACACCTTGTGTGCTATCAAACATCACAACATAATTGGGTGATCATAAAGATGCTCTACAGGTGTCTCTGAAGGTGTTTGTTGGGTTGGCATAGATTGAGATTAGGATTTGTCACTCCGTGTTTCGGAGAGGTATCTCTGGTCCCTCTCGATAATGCTCATCACTATAAGCCTTGCAAGCAATGTGACTAATGAGTTAGTTGCTGGATGAAGTATTACATAACGAGTAAAGAGACTTGCCGGTAATGAGATTGAACTAGGTATGATGATACCGACGATCGAATCTCGGGCAAGTAACATACCGATGACAAAGGGAACACCGTATGTTGTAATGCGGTTTGACCGATAAAGATCTTTGTAGAATATGTAGGATCCAATATGAGCATCCAGGTTCCGCTATTGGTTATTGACGGGAGATGTGTCTTGGTCATGTCTACATAGTTCTTGAACCCGTAGGGTCCGCACGCTTAACGTTCGATGACGATATGTATTATGAGTTATGTGCTTTTTATGACCAAAGTTTTTTAGAAGTCCTAGATGAGATCACGGACATGACGAGGAGTCTCGAAATGGTCGAGACATAAACATTGATATATTGGACCATGTTATTCGGACACCAAAAGTGTTCCGGGAAGTTTCACGTAAAACCGGAGTGCCGGAGGGGTTAGCGGAACCTCCCGGGGGAACTAATGGGCCACCATGGGCCTTAGTGGAGAGAGAGGAGGGCCGTAGGAGGGCTGGCCGCGTGCCCCCCTTGAGTCCGAATTCGACAAGGGAAGGGGGGCAACGCCCCCCTTTCCTACTCCCTCTCCCTCTCCCTTCCTTCCCCCTCTCTTCCTTAGAGGGGAATCCTACTAGGACTAGGAAGTCCTAGTAGGACTCCTCCTCTTGGGGCGCGCCATAGGGCCGGACGGCCTCCCCCTCCCTCCTTTATATACGGGGGCAGGCGAGCACCCTAGAACACACAAGTTTCTCTTAACCGTGTGCGGTGCCCCCTCCACAGTTACACACCTCGATCATACCATCGTAGTGCTTAGGCGAAGCCCTCCGCCGGTAGCATCATCATCGCTGTAGCCACGCCGTTGTGCTAACGGAACTCACCCTCATCCTCAACTAGATCAAGAGCACGAGGGACGTCATCGAGCTGAACATGGAGGTGTCGTACGTTCGGTACTTGGATCGGTTGGATCGCGAAGAAGTTCAACTACATCAACCGCGTTATTGAAACGCTTCCGCTTTCGGTCTATGAGGGTATGTGGACACACTCTCCCCTCTCATTGCTATGCTTCTCCTATATAGATCTTGCGTGATGTAGGATTTTTTTTGAAATTACTGCATTCCCCAACAGCTCGGGGTGGTGCAGAGAGGCGAGCTCGAGGGGGAGGACAAAGTAGAGGAGGAGCTGAGGCGTGCAGACGTGGAAGTAGAGGGATGGCGCGGTTGGAGGCAGTGACGAGCTCCTCGAGGCCGAGGAGGGCCGGTGGAGGTGCAGAAGAGGACACGCATGGGCGACGCGTTTGAGGAGATGGCCGACGGGGAAGTGGACAAGGGTAGCAGAGGTGCGGCCCGATGGCCTCGCTCGGTGGGGACAAAGCAGCAGCGGTGGCGAAAGGCGCGGCCATGGGAATGGGACGCGAGGAGCTCCTCTCCCTAATGTGATGTGTGCGCACGCGAGTGTGTGTGTGTGTCCCTGGCGGCACTGAATAGTACGAGACGGAGAGGTGAGATCGGGGGAAGCTGGCTAGGGTTATGGAGGGCTAAGGTGGGCCTTCAGCCACAGGTGTGAGCTGGTGACTGGGCGGTGCGGGGCTTGGAGCTACCCATCTTTCTCTTTACCAGAAAAAATAGGTAGAAGGCCTTCGATGAGTTACAGTAGCTGATGGAACTTATTTCTTATTTCTTGTCTAAAAACTTATTATTTTATTTAATGATAATGTTTGTGTTGTATTTTTTTATTGCCACAAAAAACTTATTTTTTATTTATTGTCAAAAAAACTTATTTTTATTTAATGATCTTGCTTGTGTTGTATTCTATTTAAGGTATTTCCATTTCAAAGATTTGCCCTTCTAGATTTTGGTCTGATAGCTAATTGTCTTTCTGTGGATCTTTTAGTTGACATGATCAACGGTCAAACTATTTAAATTTCAAAATCATTTGAATATTTCAAATTGGGTTGTATATAGACAACTAGATATATATGATGTGTATCATAGTTGTCTTCTTAGTTCTTTTAGCAGTGATTAATGTCTACTTATTTTTACAGATTGCTGGTTATATTTGATATATACTTCTTCAGATGGTGAGCAAATAAAGAAGCAACCTTATGATTTAGAATAACCTAGTAGTTTTCTAGCAAGGCAATTCTCCTGTTCCATAGTGATTTTGTAGGTGGCATGTAAACTGAAAAGAAGTTGACGATGATGTTGCAGAGTACCTCTTAGAGTACTAGATTATTATTGGGACCATTATATGCTTCCCGTTTTTGATCATTTAATGCATGACACGTCTATTATGGTTATACAAACTATATATTGTTGACAATTATTTGTTGACCCACTAAAAAAGTATGGCATCCTTAGATCAATGCTACTTTGTTGGATGTTGAAGATGTCATATAAGAGGAGCTTGAGTACCTTTATGCTCATTCCAAATGTATGGAGGATATACTCGAGAAACTTGACAAGAAAACTGCTGGGAAACTCATGTCTTGGTAGTGAGCCGGATACAAGGAGGATAATATCTAAGAATAAGTAAATACAAAAACTGAAAGTAGTATATAAGACTGGAAGGGGATTTTTTTATTGCAATATTACTCTTTAGGAATTATTTTTTTGCGGGGGACGATGCATTTACGAGATGCAGATGAGATGTTGGTGATACCCGTCATTATAAGAAATAATTACGAGCAGCATGTGCAGAAAGAGCTTGTTACCCTCAAGGAGGAGTGGCAACACATATGAGTCTTGGACTAGACAGCAAGAGTGTGGGGATGGTCCATGCACCAAGTGTAAATGAGATAGGGATGGTGCCCGTCATCATTACAAGTACTCTGAATTACATGTTCGTGAAGGGAGGGCTTGCGGTAGTGACGTGTTATATGATGACCAAGATCATCGCCTTGAGATTGATCACATTCATGTTAAATAGGTGGAGAACTTGACTACCACCGAAGATGGTGATGAAGAGAGTGAACATACGGATGGGTCATTTGTAGCGTCCAAAGGTTTGTTTTTCCTGTTGCAACGCACAGGCATATTTGCTAGTTAAGTCTAACATACTTCTTATGCATAGGCATTTTATAAGCAAACAAATTATCAAAACAAGCAAAGACTAGCATATGCAAGGAAGAAGAATAAAACATAAACAATCTCAACATGAAGAGAAGTAATTTAGTAACATGAAAATTTCTACAACCATATTTCCCTCTCTCATAATAATTACATGTGGGATCATACTCAAATTCAACAAGATAGCTATCACGTAACATATTATCTACATTATCCACATGCATGCAAAGTTGACACTCTTCCAATATAGTGGGATTATCATCAAATGAAGTCATGAGCTCTCCAAACCCACCTTTATCAAAAATTTCATAAGATTGAACACTCTTAAAATATGTGGGATTATTTTTACCTAAAGTTGATGCTCTTCCAAACCCACGTTCAATATTATTGCAAACATTATTATCACCAACATATTCATCATGGGGCTTAAATTAATTTTCAAGATCATAAGAAGAATCACCCCAATCATGATCATTGCGATAAGTAGTGGACATAGCAAAATTAGCATCCCCAAGCTTAGGGTTTTGCATATTATTAGAACAATTGACATTATTAGAATTTATAATAACATCATTACAATCATGCTTTTCATTCAAGTGGCTATTGTGAATCGCTGTATAAATTTCTTCTTTTCACACTTCATCACAATTTTCAGATTCACGAATCTCAGCAAAACTTCATAAAGATAATCTAGTGAACTCAATTTACTAATAATTGGTTCATCATAATTGGATCTTTTAAAAATATTAGCAACTGGATGAGCATTCATATCAATAAAGTATTTAGCAAGCGAAGATGCAAGCAAATAGAAGGCACATGGCAACATAAGCAAAGGTAGCAACCAAGAAAACACACAAAAAGGAAAACGAAAAATATTTTTTTATTTTTGCAAAAAACATTTTAGAAGTGGGGGAGTGATACGTGTCCAACGTATCTATAATTTTTTATTGTTCCATGCTGTTATATTATCATTCTTGGATGTTTTACTATCATTTTATAGTCATTTTATATCATTTTTTGGTACTAACCTATTGACATAGTGCCCACTGCCACTTGCTGTTTTTTGCTTGTTTTTTACATCACAGGAAATCAATACCAAATGGAGTCCAAACGCAATGAAGATTTTCTGGATTTTTCTGGACCAAAAGACACCGTATGGGCCAAGAAAGTACCAGAGGGGTGCTCTAAGGGGAGCAGAACCCACCAGGGCGCGCCCAGGTGGCTTGTGCCCACCTCGATGGCCTCCTGCACCGCCTCTTTGCTCTATAAATACCCTAATATTCCAGAAACCCTAGTGGAGTCGACGAAAATCAATTCTAGCCGCCGCAAGTTCCAGAAATAACAGATCCAATCTAGACACCATCTCGGAGGGGTTCATCATGTCCGTTGGTGCCTCTCCGATGATGCGTGAGTAGTTCTTTGTATACCTACGAGTCTGTAGTTAGTAGCTAGATGGCTTCCTCTCTCTCTCTATTGATTCTCAATACAATGGTCTCTTGGATATCCATATGATGTAAGTGTTTTTGCAGTGTGTTTGTTGGGATCCGATGAACTTTGAGTTTATGATCAGATCTATGTTTTTATCCATGAAAGTTATTTGAGTCTTCTTTGATCTCTTATATGCATGGTTGATTTAGCCTCGTATTTCTTCTGTGATATTTGGGTTTTGTTTGACCAACTTGATCTATTTATCTTGCAATGGGAAGAGGTGCTTTGTGATGAGTTCGATCTTACGGTGCTTGATCCTCGTGACAGAAGGGGAAACGACACGTATGTATCGTTGCTATTAAGGTTAACAAGATGGGGTCTATTTCTACATAAATAGATCTTGTGTATATCATGTCATCGTTCTTATTGAATTACTCCGTCTTTCCATGAACTTAATACACTAGATGCATGCTGGATAGCGGTCAATGTGTGGAGTAATAGTAGTAGATGCAGGCAGGAGTTGGTCTACTAATCTTGGACGTGATGCCTATATAATGATCATTGCCTGGATATCGTCATGAGTATTTGAAGTCTATCAATTGCCCAAATAGTAATTGTTTTCCCACTGTTTGCTGTTTTTCTTGAGAGAAGCCATTAGTGAAACCTACGTCCCTCGGGTCTCTTCTTTAATATATTTTCCTTCACAATCTATTTTATTTGATTTTATTTTCAGATCTATTAAACCAAAAATACCTTGCTGCACTTTATTTTATTTGCGATCTATTTATCCTATCTATTACAACTTTATCATGTCTTCTTGCCAATTTGTGGCACCGTTAACCGAAAGGGATTGATAACCCCTTTAACACGTCGGGTTGGGAGTATTTGTTATTTGTGTGCAAGGGCTGGTTACGTTGTGTTGCTTGGTTCTCCTACTGGTTCGACAACCTTGGTCTCATCACTAAGGGAAATACCTACCGTCGCTGTGCTGCATCATCCCTTCCTCTTTGGGGAAATACCGACGTAGTTCAAGCAGGCATCAAAAGAAATTTCTGGCGCTGTTGCCGGGGAGGATCATCAACATCAACCAGGTTCCTAATCACAAATCTCATCTTCTTGCAATTTACATTATTTTCCATTTGCTTCTCGTTTTCCTCTCCCCCACTTCACAAAAAATTCCCATTTTATTCGCCTCCTTTTTCGTTCGCCTTTTTCTTGCCAAATCTCTTGTTTGCTTGTGTGACCATGTGTCTCCTATTTGCTTGCATCTTCACTTGCTAAAAATCTATTGATATGGACCCGCATCCAGTATCTAATCTTTTTAAGAGATCTAATTAAATTGAACCAGTTGCTAGTGATTTGAGTGCACTTGATTATCTCTATGAAGTTTTGCTTGAAATTCGTGAATCTGAAAATTGTGATGAAGTGTTAGAAGAAGAAATTTATAAAGTGATTCATGATAGCTCCTTGAATAAAAAGCATGGTTGAAATGATGTTATTATAAATTCTAGTAATGTTAATTGTGCTAATAATATGCAGAACCCCAAGCTTGGGGATGCTAATTTTGCTATGTCCACTACTTATTGTAATGATTATGATTGGGGTGATTCTTCTTATGATCTTGAAAATTTATTTAAGCCTCATGATGAATATGATATTGATAATAATGTTTGCAATAGTATTGAAAGTGGGTTTAGAAAAGCGTCAACTTTTGGTAAAAATAATCCCACACATTTGGAGAGTGTTCAATCTATTGATTTTTTTATGGAAGTGGGTTTGGAGAGGTCATGACTTTATTTGATGATAATCCCACTATTTTGGAAGAGTGTCAACTTTGCATGCATGTGGATCATGAAGAGAATATTTTATGTGATATTTATATTGTTGAATTTTAATATGATCCCACATGTAATTATTATGAGAGAGGAAAATATTGTGCTAGAAATTTTATGTTACTAATTTACCTCTCATTATGTTGAGCTATTGTTTCTTTCTTCTCTTGCATATACTAGTTTTTACTTGCCTTGATAATTTGTTTTCTTATAAAATGCCTATGCATAGGAAGTATGTTAGACTTAAATATGTTTGTCACATGTTTTGTGATGCTCTCTTTGTTCTTCAATTCTTGTCTTTTCATGTGAGCATCATTAAAATTATCAATGCCTAGCTAGGGGCATAAAATGATACCGCTCGTTGGGACAACCCAACTTGTATCTTTTTGCTTTTTGGTTTTATTGTTCTTTTAAATAAAATAAACAATTATGGCTCTGATTAGATGTGTTTTTGTGGTTTAAATAGTGTTTGTGCCAAGCAAGGCCTTTTGGATGATTTGGGTGAAAGTTAATTTGATCTTGCTGAAAAACAAAAACTTTTGCGCTCACGAAAATATTTTTCGTTTTTAACATAAAAGTGGTTTTGAGTTGATTCTTTTTGAAGAATATTAGTAAACAAATTATTCACGTCTTCCTAATTTTTCAGAATTTTTGTAGTTACAGAAGTATTCGAAGTAGTCAGATTGCTACGGACTATTCTGTTTTTGACATATTCTGTTTTCTTTGTGTTGTGTGCTTGTTTTGATGATTATGGTTTTCTTTGAAGAGTTTTTGCCATAGAAAAGTTGGAATACAGTAGATATAATGCAAGAATAAAATATGAATGGGTTTGCAACAGTACTTATAGTAGTGGTTTGCTTTCTTATACTAACGGATCTCACGAAGGTTTTGTTGAGTTTTGTGTGATTGAACTTTTCAAGATTTGGGTGATCTTACGATGGATGAAGGAATAAGGATTAGCAAAAGGCTAAGCTTGGGGATGCCCGAGGCACCCCAAGATAGTATTCAAGAAGTAGCAAGCAACTAAGCTTGGGGATGCCCTCGAGTGGCATCCCCTCTTTCTTCTAACAACCATCGGTATTTTATTGGAGCTATATTTTTATTCGTCACATATTATGAGTTTTGCTTGGAGCGTCTTGTATGATATAAGCCTTTGCTTGTTTTGCTTTGTGTTTTAAGTCTTGAATCCTTGCTGGACACACCTTTTTGAGAGAGCCAAAAATTATGTTATGCTTGCTCCTATGCTTCACTTAAATTTTTAGAGCCTTGGAATTGCTCTAGTGCTTCACTTATATCTTTTTGGGCACGATGTGCTTTTTTATTTTTGAAGAAATTGCTCTCATGCTTCACTTAGATTTATTTGGGAGTTAGTAAAAATTTTAAGAAATTCTCTCTTGCTTCACTTAGATTATTTTGAGAGAAAGAAATATTATGCTCATGTTCTTCACTTAAATTTGTTTGAGCTTATCAAAAGCAACATATGAAACTAGTCCCAAAGTGATAGATATCCAAGGAGGATATAATAAAAACTTTCATGAAGATCATTGGACAAAATAAAGATGGTTCTTAGTAATGGTTTTGAGATATGACGATGTGATATGTGAGTCATGTTGATGAGTAATTATGCTTTAGTAAGAATATTGGTGTTAAGGTTTGTGATTCCCTATGCAAGCACGAAAGTCAATAGTTATGCAATGAAATTACATCCTACGTGTGGTGCTTTATTCGGTGTTACTTATGCTTAATGCTTGGGTACGAGATTTTTTGTTTCTTGGTTGGGCGCTTCTCAATCTTTTTGCCAGCCTTCATTTTGCACTAAGTATGATCACTACTTGTGCATCCAAAACCCTTTAAACCAATTTTGCCATATGAGTCCACTATACCTACCTATATGCGGTATTTTAGTGCCGTTCTAAGCAAATTTGCATGCTCCATCTCTAATTTTCAAAATAAATTTCTCTTTTGTGTGCTCGTACCGCTCGCGAGGCGGTGAGGGGTGGCCGGTGTTTTCCATGCTAGATGTGTTATTCTCACGATGAGTGTTTATTCACTTGTCATTGCACGAGAGTACGACAAAGGTATTACGGATGCCCAGTCCCGAAATGAAAAAAATTTGAATTTACTTTATGTTGTCAAATAATAAATTCCTTGGAAAGTGTTGGTATGGAGGGCACCCGTGGATACGGTTAGCCATGGAAAGTGAAAGTATGGTGGAAAAAGGAATAAACTTTATTTTCTATTTGGGAACCGCCTATGATGTATCTAGCATGGAAAGTATTGGGAACTCTAAGTCATTTTCGTTGGTGGGAAAATTATGCCTCCCAAAATCTTTTTATCTCTCAATTTTCGCTTTGAGCTCTGGCACCTCTACAAATCCCTACTTCCCTTTGCGAAGGGACTTTCTTTTACTTTATGCAAGTTTTATTTTTGAATTTGAGTCTCCATATTCTCTTATAAAGCACCAAGTAAGGGGCACTATGATCGTATTTGAGCATTGGGTGTAGCTAATATTCGAGTGTGTTCATGAATGGATCAATGATTGAGCATGATGGGCTAGGGATAACTTGCTTTAGTGTTGATATTTCAAAAGACATGGTTGCTTGTTGATATGCTTGAGTATTAAATTCTTCATGACAAAACTAGACTATTGCTTTGAACCATATAAAGTCCAAATGTCCATGCTACAAAGAAAAGATTATGTGATGAACATGTTAGGCAGCATACCACATAAAAAATTATGTTTTTATCATTTACCTACTCGAGGACGAGCAGGAATTAAGCTTGGGGATGCTCATACGTCTCCAACGTATCTATAATTTTTGATTGTTCCATGCTGTTATATTATCATTCTTGGATGTTTTACAATCATTTTATATCATTTTTTTGGTACTAACCTATTGACAAGTGTCCAATACTAGTTGCTGTTTTTGCTTGTTTTTTACATCGCTGGAAATCAATACCAAACGGAGTCCAAATGTAGCGAAACTTTTTGTGGATTTTTCTGGACCAGAAGACACCGTATGGGCCAAGAAAGTACCAAAGGGGTCCTCTGAGGGGAGCACAACCCACCAGGGCGTGCCTGGGGGCCCAGGCGCGCCCAGGTGGGTGGTGCCCACCTCGATGGCCTCCCGCACCACCTCTTTGCTCTATAGATACCCCAATATTCCAGAAACCCTAGGGGAGACGACAAAAATCAATTCTAGCCACCGCAAGTTCCAGAGACACCAGATCCAATCTAGACACCATCTCGGATTGGTTCATGATGTCCATTGGTGCCTCTCAGATGATGTGTGAGTAGTTCTTTGTAGACCTATGGGTCCGTAGTTAGTAGCTAGATGGCTTTCTCTCTCTCTCTCTCTCTCTCTCTCTCTCTCTTGATTCTCAATACAATGGTCTCTTGGAGATCCATATGATGTAATTCTTTTTGTAGTGTGTTTGTTGGGATTCGATGAACTTTGAATTTATGATCAGATCTATGGTTTTATCCACGAAAGTTATTTGAGCCTTCTTTGATCTCTTATATGCATGATTGATTATAGCCTTGTATTTCTTCTTCGATATTTGGGTTTTGTTTGGCCAACTTGATCTATTTATCTTGCAATGGGAAGAGGTGCTTTGTGATGGGTTCGATCTTACGGTGCTTGATCCCAATGACAGAAGGGGAAATGACACATATGTATCGTTGCTATTAAGGATAACAAGATGGGGTCTATTTCTACATAAATAGATCTTGTCTATATCATGTCATCGTTCTTATTGAATTACTCCATTTTTCCATGAACTTAATACACTAGATGCATGCTGGATAGCAGTCGATGTGTGGAGTAATAGTAGTAGATGCAGGCAAGAGTCGGTCTACTAATCTTGGATGTGATGCCTATATAATGATCATTGCTTGGATATCTTCACGAGTATTTGAAGTTCTATCAAGTGCCCAACAGTATTTGTTTTCCCACAGTTTGCTATTTTTCTCGAGAGAAGCCACTAGTGAAACCTACGGCCCCCGGGTCTCTTCTTTAATATATTTGCCTTCGCAATCTATTTCATTTGCTTTTATTTTAAGATCTATTAAACCAAAAATACAAAAATACCTTGCTGCACTTTAGTTTATTTGTGATCTATTTATCCTATCTATTACAACTTTATCACATCTTCTTGCCAATTTGTGGCACCGTTACCCGAAAGGGATTGACAACCCCTTTAACACGCCGGGTTGCACGTATTTGTTATTTGTGTGCAGGGGTTGTTTACGTTGTCTTGCTTGCTTCTCCTACTGGCTCAATAACCTTGGTCTCATCACTGAGGGAAATACCTACCGTCGCTGTGCTGCATCATCCCTTCCTCTTTAGGGAAATATCGATGTAGTTCAAGCAGGCATCATGATGAAAACGAGAGGCAAATGGAAAATGAAGTAATTTCAAGGAGATGAGATTTGTGATTGGTTACTTGATAGATGTTGATGATGTCTCCCCGTCAATGGCGCCAGAAATTCTTCCTGATTGCTTGTATCTGCGTTGGTTTTTTCCCGAAGAGGAGAGGATGATGCAGCACAACAAAAGTAAATATTCCCCTCAGTTATGAAACCACGGTTATCAATCCAGTAGGAGAACCAAGCAACACTAAGTAAACATCACCTGCACACAAACAACAAATACATGCAACCCAACGCGTAAGAGGGGTTGTCAATCCTTCCTCGGTATTGAGATAGATTAAATCGTATGAGATTTGATAAATAGATCTAGTAAAAACACAAAATAAAATAAATAAAGAAAAAGTGCAGAATTGTATTTTTGGTTTTAATATGATAGGAAATAGACCCAGGGCCCGTAGATTTCACTAGAGGCTTCTCTCGAGAAAATAGCATATGGTGGGTAAACAAATTATTGTTGGGCAATTGACAGAAGAGCAAATAATTATGACCATATCCAAGGCAATGATCATGTATATAGGCATCACGTCCAAGATTAGAAGACCGACTCCTGTCTGCATCTACTACTATTACTCCACACATCGACCGCTATCCAGCATGCATCTAGTGTATTAAATTCATGGAAAACGGAGTAATGTAATAAAAATGACGACATGATGTAGACAAGATCTATTCATGTAGGAATAGACCACATCTTCTTATCCTTAATGGATACAATACATGCGTGTCATGTCTCCTTCTGTCACTGAGATTGAGCACCACAAGATCGAACCCATCACAAAGCAGCTCTTTCCATGTCAAGAAAAATCAATCTAGTGGGCCAAACCAAACCAAAGTTTCGGAGAAGAAATACGAGGCTATAACAATCATGCATAAAACAGTTCAACGAAAACTCAAATAATATTCATGGATAGATCTGATCATAAACTCACAATTCATTGGATCCCAACAAACACACCGCAAAAAGTCATTATATCAAATTGAACTCCAAGAACATCAAGGAGAACATTGC
Source organism: Triticum dicoccoides (assembly GCF_002162155.2). Taxonomy (NCBI): domain Eukaryota; kingdom Viridiplantae; phylum Streptophyta; class Magnoliopsida; order Poales; family Poaceae; genus Triticum; species Triticum dicoccoides. The sequence goes on along the minus strand of NC_041387.1, from coordinate 172,609,076 downwards.
ATTGAAGATCAACAAGAGAAAAGGAGCCATCTAGCTACTGCCTACGGACCCATAGGTCTGTGGTAAACTACTCACGCATCATCAGAGGGGCAAGGGTGATGATGAAGAACCCCTCCGCGATTGTTGACCCCTCTGGCAAAGTGCTGGAAAAGGCCTCTAGATTGGATCTCGTGGTTCTGGAACTTGCGGTGGCTGGAATTGTGTTTCGTCGACTCCCCTAGGGTTTTTGGGATTTTAAAGTATTTATAGAGGCAGAGGTTGGTGGAGGGGGTGCCTGTGGGCTCTACCGACCAGGGCGTGCCTGGGGCCTCTATCGCGCCCTGGTGCCTAGTGGGCCCACAAGCCCCTCTGGTGCACTTCTTGGGCCTACTGGGTGTCTTCTAGGCAGAAAAAATTCTTCAAAAAGTTTCGTGGCATTTGGACTCCGTTTGTGTAACATCCCAAATTTTCAATTTGGATGTTTATAAATAGATCATTCATATGCATCCATGATTTATGCATTTTTGCCCCATTTGTATTATTTGATTTTGATCCAAGGAACTCTGAGCAACTCAAGGACCAAAAGAGAGAGTTGGAAGTTTCCCTAAAACCCACTTTTGAAATTTCAAATTTAGGAAATTGGATCAAACTTGGTTCCACCAAAAATTTATTTCCATTATTCCAAAAATAAAATAAAGAGAGAAGATAAAATGACTTCTTCAAAATCAGAAGGAAAATATTGGAATTTGAATTTGGAACCAAAATATATTTGTTGGGTTTTAATTGCAATTTATTTTATTAGTTTAGCAAAAATTGTTTATTTTTTTAAAACTTGCATTTTAGGCCAGATAAAAGTTCACTAGGTCATATATAAGACCATATAACTATGTGAATTTTCTGGATTTTTTTTTGACTTTTTTTTTGGGTGTTTCATTGCTTCTGTAAAAAAAACGTTTAAAAAATCGTGGGCAGCCAAGGCCCAAGGAAGGCCCAGCCTTCTTCACGATTATGAGCTCCCATCTTCAACCTCCAGTACCTACGCACACACGCAGGGCAGCATCCCCACCCTAGCGCCCCACCCCCCTTCCTCTCCCTCGCCCCGAAAACCCTCTGAATGGAATCCCCTCGACTCCCTCGATCGTTTCCACCCCTAGTGCGCCTCCTAGACAGCCATAATGGCCACCACGAACGCTTCATACTGCAGCCATTAAACACATGAATTCCGGCAACGCCCCGCTCTCCTCTGGCTTCCCCTGACCCTATAAAAGCCCACGGAGATGACCAAGTTCCCCTCGTCCGAAGCCCTCTCCTTCTGTAGCTTTTCCCCCTCCCTAACCTCGCCAATTGCTCGCCGGAGTTCGTGTATTCTGGCGGCTTCTCCATCGCGCCAGGAGACGAGAACTATCCCGTCGCACTGCTGCTCGGATCCGCCTCATCGTCCTCTACACCGTCCCGCACACATCCTTCGCCGAAGCACACCTGATCCACCATATTCCTCATCTCCGGCGACAAGTCCGTTAGCACCCACCCAACCAATTAGAAAGTACCACTTGGCATCTGGCCGAATTTATTTCTCCTTTTCCAGTATTTTTTTCCAATCTCAGATTCTATACCAATTCTTGGTTCTAGTATATCTTTTAGTCTATAGACCCGATTTAGTTGATTCTTTTTCCTACCGCTTCATAAAAATATCCTCTATCCAGAGAACCAAACGAAAAATATTTTTGAAAATTTTAAAATTTGAATTCAAACTCCGTTAGGCTGTAACTCGAGTTTCGTAACTCCGTTTTAGGTGATTCCTTTTGCAAATCGAAGCTCGTAATGTGTACTTTCTGTTAAAACCAAAATCATTTATTTTTGTTACTGTAAAAATTACATTCTGTACAGAAACTTTATTTGGTTGTTTTTGAAGTTTTTCGAAGTCCTCTCTTTGTTTTCTTTTTGATTCTTTTCTTGTATGCTTATGTATGTTATTGCTTGCTTACGCTAGATCATCCGGAGTGCGAGGCTTGCTACTATGAATCTTTAGAGCTCAACGATCATCAGTAAGGCAAGTTCACTCTTTGATCATAATTTTCAATACCTAGTTTTTTCTATGCATTATTTTAACCCTCAAAGATTGCATGAGTAGGATATGGAACATGTGGTTATGCTATGTAGTTCATGTGGTAGGAACCTATGACCTTTGATCACCCCGGGAATATTCGTTATATCATATCTAGCTTAGCCATGCTCATAGACGGGGATTGGTATGTGTGATTCATGCAAGTTGTGAGAGTTAATAATTTTGGGATAACCTAAGTTGGCAACTTTAATACACATCTGGGTGGATTGTTTGGGGCACTTGGAGTAACCAGTGCTTGCCCAAGGGGAATCCCGGAGTACCCGTGTGATTACCCTAGGTCCGCCACCCAAGCTCAAAGGGATCATAAGATATTTCATTCCTAGAAACTTCCGTGTGCAGTCACAAGCCATTATGGGATCTGGCATAGTTGAGTAAGTTGTGTGACCTCTTTCCATGGTAGACTAGCTGATGTAGGGGAAAGAAGGTGTACCGTTCTACCCAGGGTTAAGGGGAAACACTTATGAAAAGCTATGTCTCGATCTTCCGATCATGGAGGTTCTAGAGTCTTGTGGGGAAAAGTGCGCAAACCTCTGCAGAGTGTACAAACTAATCATGATTAGCCGTGTCCCCAGTTATGGACAACTTGAGTATCTAGAAGTGAATTATTGGTTGATCTCATAACTCTATTTAATGAAATTATTGGGTTACTAATAACTTGGGAATTTTGGGATTGAGTTCGAGGAACCTTCTCAATAATGGCATTTTAATTTAGTAGTAAATAAAAAATTATTCCTTTGTTGTAGGGTAAAATTGGCTTTATGCAAAAATTAAACTTAGAGCCTCCACCAGCTAAATTTGCATATAGAGATAGTTTTTATTATTATTATTATTCTATGGTGTGAAATTGCCAGCATATTCCATGTGCTGACCTACAGGGCTGCAACATCTCATGTTGCAGACTTTCACGACGAGGATTAAAGGTGCGATAGGTCGTTGTTCTGCACTTAGTTTGCCATGGTGTTGGATGGACTCATTTACCTTTGATGCTTCCGCAGTTATTTTATTTTAGATGGCCTTTGGCCATATTATAGTAATAAATACTCTTTTGATGATCTCGATGTAATAAAGTGTGTGATTGAACTCTGTTATAATTCCTCGAGTACTGTGTGTGTCAGCATACCGATTCAGGGATGACACTTAAGCACAGAGTCTTCGATCCATTTGGGTCAGGTCGCTACAAGATGGTATCAGAGCCAGGTTGACTGTAGGACGTGACCACTAGGAAATGGAAAACCATAGGAAGAAAACTCTATTTTACGACTTCCTTAAATATCCGTTGGTCTATACACTTCTCTATTCATTTCTATCTCTTCTCCACTTCAATAAAATAGTTGTCCAACCCCATCACGGAGTTGCTCAGCCCGATGAGACCATGACCTATGAAGAGATCATAGATGTAGAAGAAGAAGAAGCTAGAGTTGACATTGATTTGAGGAGATTTAGTTCAGACCACCACTACCAAGTTGAGTCCAACTAATGATTTGTGGTAGTATGAAGAGATCATATCTCTTGTGGATATGACCTTACCTGTAGGTTTTTGCTTGTGTGGTGTGATCTATGTGAATTGCTTGATTTGAAATTTTCTTGCTATCATAAGCATATGGGTAGTGATTTCTCTCATTAGGCCCTTATTCTATCATAATTTGTCATCCACTCTAAACCTAACAGATGCCTCCAAGACGTGACCCAGAATTTCCACCGGAACTTACCCAGTTGATCCAGAACTAGAATGCCCTCATGCAGCTACTCATACAGAATCAAAACCAGAACAACAACAACCCACCGCCACCACCCCCGGTCGACAACCTTACCCGTTTTCTGAGGTTGAATCCACCCATGTTCTCTAGCAGCACGGAGCCGATCGTCACAGATGACTGGCTTCGCAAGATCGGAAGGGAGCTGACCACCGCAGGATGCACTGACGCTGAGAAGGTGCGCTTTGCCGCACATCAACTGGATGGACCAGCAGCCTCGTGGTGGGAGAATTACACCACCACATTCCCCATAGCCAATGTGACTTGGGATCAGTTCCAGCAGGCGTTCCGTACCGCACATGTTTCAGCCGGAGCTATGAGTCTAAAGAAGCGCGAGTTCCGTAACTTACGCCAGGGAAATCGTTCTGTTGGTGATTATGTGGAGGAATTCAACAAGTTATCCAGGTATGCTCCCGGAGATGTGGCCGGTGATGCCGCTAAGCAGGAGAAATTTCTGGAGGGACTAAACGATGATCTGGGACTTCAGTTGACTGTGGCTACCTTTAACAATTATCAAGAGTTGGTCGACAAGGCTCTCATTCTGGAAGGCAAGCAACAGCAGGTGGAGAATCGCAAGAGGAAGTACGGACAGGGAAAGTACAACTCTGGTGTTCAACAGAAGCCCTGCTATACCCCATACTCGGGAAATAATGGACCAGGATCTGGCAAGTATAGTGGACACACTCACCATAACCATGGAGGACATTCACATCATGGAGGGAATGGATACAACCATAATGGCCATAGGAATGGCTATGGGAATGGAGGAAACAACAATCGGCATCAGTCCAACCCCGCTACATCGGCAAAGAAGGATCTGAGCCACATTACCTGTTTCAAGTGCGGGAAGACCGGACACTACGCCACCGATTGCCCTAAGGCGAAGAACGGGAATGGAAATGGAAGCTCTGGAAAGAAGCCCAATCCTTTCACCAGAGGTTAGGTGAATCATGTCAATGTGGAGGAAGTTTATGACCAGCCTGACGCCGTTGTTGGTAAGTTCTTGATTAATTCATTTACAACCCTTGTTCTTTTTGACACTGGTGCATCACATTCATTCATATCAAGGGGGTTTGTGGATAATTTTAAGTTGCCGACCATAGCCCTTAAGTCACCTATGTTAGTGAGTTCCCCAGGAGCAGAGTATATGGCTAGTCGGGGATGTTTTCAGTTGCCATTGACCATAGGGAGACACGTTTTCCCCATAGACCTTGTCATCCTAGAATCACAAGGATTGGACGTAATTCTAGGCATGGACTGGCTATCCAAGTATGAAGGGAATATTGATTGTGCCCGTAAGTCGATTCTTCTCACCACCCTAGAGGGGAAACGGATCAAGTATGTTTCGAGGCATACGCCAAGGAGGACTCAAGTGAATTCTCTTCCGGGAGTTGTTCAGGAGGAAGTACCAGTTGTGAAGGATTATCCCGATGTATTCCCCGAGGAATTGCCCGGCATGCCACCGGATACATAGAGTTTTTGATCAAATTGTTACCAGGCACCAGACCAATATCCAAGAGACCGTACGGGATGCCTGCAAATGATCTAGAGGAAATTAAGAAGCAGATTAAGGAATTATTGGAGAAAGGTTATATTCGACCGAGTTCATCACCTTGGGGAGCCCCAGTGCTTCTAGTTGAGAAGAAGGATGGATCCTTGAGAATGGTTGTAGATTATCGTGCATTGAATGAGGTGACGATCAAGAACAAATACCCTTTGCCGATGATCAATGATTTGTATGACCAGCTACAAGGAGAAAAAGTTTTCTCAAAGATCGACCTTCGATCCGGATATCACCAGCTGAAGATTCGAGAACAGGATATACCCAAGAAATTTTTTACCACGAGATATGGGCTTATGAGTACACATTCATGTCTTTTGGTTTGACTAATGCCCCTGCCTATTTTATGAGTATGATGAATAAGGTATTCATGGAGTTCTTGGATAAGTTTGTTGTGGTATTCATTGATGACATATTGATTTACTCGAAGAATGAAGAAGAACTCAAGGAACATTTGCGCTTGGTTCTAGAGAAGCTCAGGGAACATCAATTTACGCAAAGTTCAGCAAGTGCGAATTCTGGTTGAAGGAAGTTGGATTTCTCGGACATGTTATATCAGGAGAAGGAATAGCAGTAGACCCGTCCAAGGTTGAAGCCATCACCGAATGGAAGGCACCCACCTCAGTCGGAGAGATTCGCAGTTTTCTTGGACTCGCGGGATATTATCGGAGGTTTATTGAGAATTTCTCCAAGATCGTGAAGCCCATGACGGAGTTATTGAAGAAAGCACTAAGTTTGTTTGGACCGACGAATGTGTCACGACCGGGTTTTCCGGGTAATAAATTTCCAGAAAAGACCGTCGTGCTCATCAGCCCCAGGATTACTGTTAGCTGATGAGGCTCCAACTTGATACAGAAATTCCAAGCAAAAATACAAAATATGTAGTACAAGACCATTCTGGCGTGTGAGTACAACAAATGATTTCTAGTGGTTGATGGCGGAAGCGGGTTGTGAAACATCAGTGTCTATGGGACTCCATTTCCCACGGGAACAGCTGACCAGGTTAAATTCCTATCTTCGCGAGGCTGCTATCTCCATTGAGTGGTTTCCGGGGCTGGCATCGCGTCGCTCCTCTCCGTGCAAGAAAAATCTGGCCAAGACAATAGCCAGGGACAAGCCAGTGAGTACTTTGAATGTACTCGCAAACATTATGAACACAGGTATAAAATAACAATGATGTGCTGAAAAATATTTTATGCTCATGACGTCAGTCACAAAAGATAAATAAATCTCGGATGCGTGCAAGCAAGTTATTTATAAAATTGCAATAACATGGTAGTATAAAAATTTATGAAACAAATAACAAGTAATGCCACAGTCGGGCGTCTGGGCGACGCCACATAAAGGGCTTTAAAAGAAATGCCACAGTCATGCGTCTGAGCGACGCCACATAAAGGGCTTTAAAAGAAATGCCACAGTCGGGCGTCTGGGCGACGCCACATAAAGGGGTTTAAAAGAAATGCCACAGTCGGGCGTCTGAGCGACACCACATAAAGGGCTTTAAAAGAAATGCCACAGTCGGGCGTCTAAGCGACACCACATAAAGGGCTTTAAAAGAAACAATCATAATGAATATCCCGGAGGTAGAACCATCCCAGAGATATTCGGTAATAACAATAATATCACGGGTTAGTCAACAATAATAATAATCATAGATATCACAAGTCACGAGTAGTAATTCCATTTCTGGTTAACGGTTTCACCTCCGAAGACCGACACTAAGACCGACACCTGACCCATCCCAGACTGTAATCCTTAACCATGGACAAGGCTATTCGAATAGGTTTAATCTCTGCAGAGGGTGTACTCCTTACCCACGAGTAACGGATTTCTTTAGTCCATCGGGACTAATTCCGTCTACGGTTTTTTGTTGAAAACACACCTAACTTGCACACACCAGCTTATTCTGACACGTGTCTGGAATCACCCACGACACCTGTTAAGCAAACTCTAAGTGGGGAGGCTACAACCTCGCGTAGCATGGGATCAAATTTATATCGCGCGCTCTAAGGGGTGGCCTCCCCTCTCGGTCCCAACCGGAAACACCCATGCCCCCGGACCAGGTGGCCTGCCTACCAGCTACAACCGGTATCTTCCACCATGGCCTCTCTGTACGGTGTGTGCTGGAAAGGGGTTGACAACTTACTGAACCGTACTCTACTTGCTGTAGAGACGAGTGGTAGTACGAAACAAGAATGGGGATTACTGGAACAAGACTCGATCTACGGTCGACTCAGGAGGTTCAAGTATTCCCTGCATGATTAGCATGACAAATATATTCTCATCCAACAGAGTCACCTCTCATATCACCTTACCATGCCATACCAGACATAACCGTCCCGACGGAGACCGGCGACAAACTCATGCCTACCCAAGGCCGAGGTTTTCCCGGGTTCCTACCGGTATGCATGCAAGGCACATGAGGGTGATTATCATCACAAGTGAGTCCATTTCCAACAGCATGGAAATCAACAACATGCACCCATGCATATGATCATATCACATGAAATAACAAGTCCTTCGAAATGCGGTGGTGTTATAAAGGTATCAACGATCACACCAAAATATTATGCCAGGGTTCAGAATGCTTGCCTTCAATGTGTGGAAAGGCAGGATGCACTCCAAAACTTTTGAAAGTTTCTTCTCTCTCCCAAAATCCTATTTAAAAATATATTTGAATTAACACACATTTCAAAAACAGAACCAAAAAGTTGTTTGAAATTTTTTCAAATAAATCTTAAAATAAACTAGACCAAATTTAAGGAAGGTAGGAAAAAGAATCAACTCATTTGGACTTATATTTAAAAAGTTATAGCCAGTCAAAGATTTGGTCAAATCTGTTATTTAAAATAAAATAGAAAAGAAAACGGTTCAGATAGAAATACGCTTTCGGTACAGAGGAGGCGTACTTGGGGCTTTACGCCTCCACTTAACCACGCGGACGGTGCGGGGTGTCACTGACAGTGGGCCTGCCTGGCCCACTGGTCAGGTTTGACCAGTCGCCGCGCGTCGTCTCCCTCCTTTGCCCGAGCGGAGCGGGACTCCGGCGATCGTCGCCGGCGTTTGGCTGCTCCTCGCGGGCCCCCGAGGGTGGGGATGGATCCGTAAGGTTGGGGCGGTCCTCCCGGTAGTCGTTGGGTCGGCGGGGACGGGGTGAGCTGCCGGCGGCGAGCTCCGCGGTGGAGGAAGGCTTCGGTGGCGAAGTGAATTTGTGGTGGCGTTGGCTCCCGAACAAAATTGAGTAGGGTGAATGGTTCATGGGAGGAAGAGGGGGTTCTTGGTGGAGAGAACGGAGAGGGAGAGGCCTCGGTGGTGCCGAAATGGCCGGGGCAGTGGCGGCGGCCGTGGTTGCCGGAGATGAGGAAGGAGGCCTCCCCAGGTCGATTGGCTGCCAATGGGGGTCCTCTGGAGGTGGCTTGGGACTGCCTGCATGCGGAGATGAGCTCGGGGCTCCTTATATAGGCGAGTCGAGGCGGTTCAGCGGCGGCCGTGGATAAGCTCTCCGGCGAACCGCCTCTCTGTGGCTAGGGCGACGTGGCGGAGACGAGCGCTAGGCGACGAAGCTGCGGATGAGCACGCACTGCTCACAGGGGCAGGTGGCGAGTCGGGGTGGCTTGGGCGGCGCTGCACGGCACAGGGCTGTCGGGCGGCGGCGGCGGCTAGTGCTTGGCCTGCCGGGCGCGGCGAGGTGCGGCTTGGCGCGTAGCTGAGAGAAGGGGAGCGCGTGGCGTGATGCTGCTGTGTGGGCCAAAGCCAGGGGGCCAGCGTGTCGGCTCGGCCGCGTGGCTGCAATACGCGCGCTCTGGGCGCGTCCAGTGCACGCACAGAAGGTGTTTGATGAAATGCTATGGCATGTTAGGGGGCTCCAAACCACAAGAAAGTTAGCAGGGTGGGGTTATAGTTTAAGGCAAAACCATTGGACATGCTGGTCTGGCCAGGGGATTAAGTCCATAGTGCAAACAAGGACTCATGTCAAAACTGATCATGCCTGAAAGGTGTTTGACAAAATGCCAAGGGCACTTAGGCATTTCTTGGAGTGGCCAAAATCTCCAGATCAGTGTCTCTGTGGATGAAAGAGAGAGTGGTGAGGTTATTTGGCTAAAAGCAGAAACTTGTTAGTGCAAGTTTTACAAAACTTCAATTCTGGACAGGAAATAAATGACATTATTTCATGAACCAAAAATGATCCAAAAGGTGCATGCTCCTGGACTTAAGGGTTTAACATGGGGGACTACAAGTAGGAGAAATAATCAAGGGTTAAAGAGCAAGTAAAAACATGGTTGCTGTACAAACCATCAAGTTGGTCCAGAATGAAGATGAGGTTGATTCACTCAAATTTTTCAAAGAACATAAATAGGTTTTTGCACAAAGTGAAACAATAGGCTCCTACTGACCTCCCCTAATTTTGGTAGAAGTTTTAAAGAAATATTTAAATAGGTTGCAGTGCAAAATGCACTCTGGACCAGAGAAGAAAAAATGAGTGTAGGGCTCAAAATATTTCATGAATGAAATATATTTTAGCATAAAAGTGATTTAAAAACATCACATGACATCTCCAAATTTTTGTGGGAATTTTAAATGAATTTATCAAATGGTTGTAGTTCAAATAAGGCCATTTAACCTAGAAAAACCCTTTTCAAGAAAATAAAGATCAAGCAACCTAATTATTTAATTAGTTATACTGGATAAGGAAAAGTTTTACTTGAGAGGTTAATCAAGTCCAACAACATTTTTGAAAAGTTTTCTCTTTGGGAAAAACTCATCAAAAGAGGGAAGGAAATGATTTAAAAAAATCAAAATGGAGCTCAAAAATTCAAAGTTTTAAATCCTGGCAAAATTTTATTCCATTAAAACAAGGCCAAAATTTTTGGGGTGTCACAGAATGTGAGGCCAGTTTCAAGGAGCTGAAGAAACGTTTGATCACAGCCCCAGCGCTAATTCTTCCGAATATACACAAAGATTTACAAGTATATTGCGACGCTTCTCGTCAGGGACTTGGAGGTGTTCTTATGCAAGAAGGAAGAGTTGTTTCATATGCCTCACGTCAGCTTCGACCTCATGAGCGGAATTATGCCATGCATGATTTGGAGTTAGCAGCCATAGTGCACGCACTCAAGACCTGGAGACATTTTCTTATCGGAAATTGTTGTGATGTTTACACGGATCATAAGAGTTTGAAATACATCTTCACGCAGAAGGAGTTGAACCTCAGGCAGAGAAGATGGTTGGAGCTCATAAAGGATTATGACATGAAATTGCACTATCACCCAGGAAAGGCCAATGTTGTGGCAGACGCATTGAGCTACAAGAATTATGTCAATACCCTCGCAGAAGGAGGATTACCTCAGGAGATAATTGATGATCTCAGAGATCTACGATTGAGATAGTACCACGAGGTTTTGTTGCCGCAATGGAAATTCAAATCCACTTTGTTGGGAAAGATCTAAGAAGCCCGGAAGTTAGACAAAGGTATTACGGAGATAAAGGGAAGGATGAACCAAGGAAAGGCAAAAGGATTTCGTGAGGATGAACATGGAACCTTATGGTTTGGGAAGCGTATTTATGTACCCAATGACCCAGAGATCAGGAAGTTGATTCTTCAGGAGGCTCATGATTCGCCTTACTCGATACACCCAGGCAACACCAAGATGTATTTGGACTTGAAGGAAAGTTTCTGGTGGACAGGTATGAAGAAGGATATTTCCGAGTATGTTGCAGTATGTGACGTATGTCAGAGGGTTAAGGCAGAGCAGCAGAAACCAGCAGGATTACTTCAGCCTTTGCCAATACCAGATTGGAAGTGGGACAAGCTTGGCATGGACTTCATTACAGGATTACCTAGGACCCGATCAGACTATGATTCTATTTGGGTAGTGGTTGATCGCTTGACCAAGGTAGCTCACTTCATCCCCGTGAAAACCACATATACAAGTGCTAAGTTGGCCAAGATATACATGACCAGGATCGTATGTCTGCATGGAGTTCCGAGGACCATCATATTAGATAGAGGAACACAATTTACCTCAAAGTTTTGGCATCAATTACACAAAACTTTGGGTACCAGGCTAGAGTTCAGTACAACTTTTCATCCGCAGACAGATGGGCAGACCGAGAGAGTCAATCAGATTCTGGAGGACATGTTGAGAGCTTGTGCGCTAGATTATGGATCTAGTTGGGATGATAATTTGCCTTACGCAGAGTTCTCATATAACAACAGATATCAAGCTAGTTTGAAAATGGCCCCTTTCGAAGCTTTGTACGGAAGGAGGTGCAGGACACCATTGATGTGGTATGAAGTTAGAGACTGTAAATTATTCAGACCATATTTAATTAAAGATTCAGAGGAGAAAGTCAAATTGATCCGTGACAGACTCAAAATAGCCCAATCCAGACAGAAGAGTTATGCCAATACTAAACGCAAGGAGGTAACCTATGAAGTCGGAGATAGAGCATATCTGCATGTGTCGCCACCTCGAGGAGTTAAATGATTTGGAGTCAAAGGAAAGTTAGCACCACTGTTTGTGGGGCCGTACAGAGTTTTAGAACACATGGGTGAAGTTGCCTACAAGTTGGAATTACCCGAAGCCTTGTCAGGAGTTCATGATGTGTTTCACGTTTCCCAGTTGAAGAAGTGCCATGCAGAGATGGACGAAATTCCTCTAAGAGATACAATGCCACTGGAGGCCATATAGTTGGATAGTGATCTGACCTATGAGGATAAGCCCGTCAAGATTCTCGAGACTGCAAGTAGGGTTACCCGCAACAAGGTCATCAAGTTCTGCAAGGTTCAATGGAGTCATCATACCGAAGAAGAAGCCACCTGGGAACGAGAAGAAGATCTCCGACAGGACCACCCACACCTTTTTGCTAGCCAACCCGAATCTCGAGGGTGAGATTCATCTTAAGGCGGGTAGGTTTTTAACATCCCAAATTTTCAATTTGGATGTTTATAAATAGATCATTCATATACAGCCATGATTTATGCATTTTTGCCCCATTTGTATTATTTGATTTTGATCCAAGGAACTTTGAGCAACTCCCAAAAGAGGGAGTTGGAAGTTTCCCTAAAACCCACTTTTGGAATTTCAAAATTTGGAAATTGGATCACACTTGGTTCCACCAAAAATTTATTTCCATTATTCCAAAAATAAAAGAAAGAGAGAAGATAAAATGACTTCTTCAAAATCAGAAGGAAAATATTGGAATTTGAATTTGGAACCAAAATATATTTGTTGGGTTTTATTTGAATTTATTTTATTAGTTTAGCAAAAAATGTTTATTTTTTTAAAACTTGCATTTTAGGCCAGATAAAAGTTCACTAGGTCATATATAAGACCATATAACTATGTGAATTTTCTGGAAATTTTTTTTGACTTGTATTTATTTGGTTTTTGGTGTTTCATTGCTTCTGTAAAAAAAAGGTTTAAAAAACGTGGGCATCCAAGTCCCAAGGAAGGCCCAGCCTTCTTCACGATTAGGAGCTCCAGTCTTCAACCTCCAGTACCTATGCACGCATGCAGGACAGCATCCCCACCCTAGCGCCCCACCCCTCCCCTTCCTCTCCCTCGCCCTGAGAACCCTCTGAATGGAATCCCCTCGACTCCCCCGACCGTTTCCACCCCCTAGTGCGCCTCCTAGACAGCCAAAATGGCCACCACGAATGCTTCATACTGCAGCCATTAAACACATTAATTCCGGCAATGCCCCGCTCTCCTTTGGCTTCCCCTGACCCTCTATAAAAGCCCACGGAGACGACCAAGTTCCCCTCGTCCGAAGCCCTCTCCTTCTGGAGCTTTTCCCCCTCCCTAACCTCGCCAATTGCTCGCCAGAGTTCATGTATTCCGGCGGCTTCTCCACCGCGCCAGGAGACGAGAACTATCCCGTCGCATTGCTGCTCGGATCCGTCTCATCGTCCTCTACACCGTCCCGCACACATCCTTCGCTGAAGCACACCGGATCCACCATCTTCCTCATCTCCAGCAACAAGTCCGGTGAGCACCCAGCCAACCAATCAGAAAGTGCCACTTGGCATCTGGCCGAATTTATTTCTCCTTTTCTAGTATTTTTTTTCCAATCTCAGATTCTATACCAATTCTTGGTTCTAGTATATCTTTTAGTCTATAGATCCATTTTAGTTGATTATTTTTCCTACCGCTTCATAAAAATATCCTCTATCCAGAGAATCAAACGAAAAATATTTTTGAAAATTTTAAAATTTGAATTCAAACAGATCTGAATTCAAACTTCGTTAGGCCGTAACTCGAGTTTCGTAACTCCGTTTTAGGTGATTCTTTTTGCAAATCAAAGCTCGTAACGTGTACTTTCTGTTAAAACCAAAACCATTTATTTTTGTTACTGTAAAAATTACGTTCTGTAGAGAAACTTTATTTGGTTGTTTTTGAAGTTTTTCGAAGTCCTCTCTTTGTTTTCTTTTTGATTCTTTGCTTGTATGCTTATGTATGTTATTGCTTGCTTACGCTAGATCATCCGGAGTGCAAGGCTTGCTACTACGAATCTTTAAAGTGCAACGATCGTCAGCAAGGCAAGTTCACTCTTTGATCATAATTTTCAATACCTAGTTTTTACTATGCATTAGTTTAACCCTCAAAGATTGCATGAGTAGGATATGGAACATGTGGTTATGATATGTAGTTCATGTGGTAGGAACCTATGACCTTTGATCACCCCGGGGATATTCGTTATATCATATCTAGCTTAGCCATGCTCGTAGACGGGGATTGGTATGTGTGATTCATGCAAGATGTGAGAGTTAATAATTTTGGGATAACCTAAGGTGGCAACTTTAATACACATCTGGGTGGATTGTTTGGGGCACCTGGAGTAACCAGTGCTTGCCCAAGGGGAATCCCGGAGTACCCATGTGATTACCCTAGGTCCGCCACCTAGGCTCAAAGGGATCATAAGATATTTCATTCCTAGAAACTTCCGTGTGCAGCCACAAGCCATTATGGGATCTAGCATAGTTGAGTAAGTTGTGTGACCTCTTTCCGTGGTAGAATAGCTGATGTAGGGGAAAGAAGGTGTACCGTTCTACCCAGGGTTAAGGGGAAACGTTTCTAAAAGGCTATGTCTCGATCTTCCGATCATGGAGGTGCTCGAGTCTTGTGGGGAAAAGTGCGCAAACCTCTGCAGAGTGTACAAACTAATCATGATTAGCCGTGTCCCCGGTTATGGACAACTTGAGTATCTAGAAGTGAATTATTGGTTGATCTCATAACTCTATTTAATGAAATTATTGGGTTGCTAATAACTTGGGAATTTTGGGATTGAGTTCGAGGAACCTTCTCAATAATGGCATTTTAATTTAGTAGTAAATAAAAATTTATTCCTTTGTTGTAGGGTAAAATTGGCTTTATGCAAAAATTAAACTTAGAGCGTCCACCAGCTAAATTTGCATCTAGAGATAGTTATTATTATTATTATTATTATTATTCTATGGTATGAAATTGCTAGCATATTCCATGTGCTGACCTACACGACTGCAACGTCTCATGTTGCAGACTTTTACGACGAGGATTAAAGGTGCGATAGGTCGTTGTTCTGCACTTAGTTTGCCATGGTGTTGGATGGACTCATTTACCTTTGATGCTTCCGCAGTTATTTTATTTTAGATGGCCTTTGGCCATATTATAGTAATAAATACTCTTTTGAGGATCTCGATGTAATAAAGTGTGTGATTGAACTCTGTTATAATTCCTCGAGTACTGTGTGTGTCAGCATACCGATCCAGGGATGACACTTAAGCACAAAGACTTCGACCCATTTGGGTCAGGTCGCTATAGTTTGGTATTGATATTATGTGAAGTTAAAAACAAGCAAACAATAACAACTAATACTCGGCACTATCTCAATAGATTAGCCCCCAAAAATGATATGAAGTTGCTAGTACTTGAGTATAAAACATCCAAGAATGATACTTTAATAGCATGGAACAATACAAAAATTATAGATATGTTGGAGTGTATTAGCAGTTGTCGGCGTGGTGGGAACCAGGGTACCCATGGTTTCCTACCCGTGGCCCATGATGTGGCTCCATCAACGGCCTGGTACGACCCATCTACAGCACCAACAAGCCAAGAGCCTCGCCAGGGGCCAAGCCTCGCGAGGCGGGTGTCGGTGTCAAAATCGGTGGATCTCGGGTAGGGGGTCCCGAACTATGCATCTAAGGCTAATGGTAATAGGAGGCGGGGGACACGAGGTTTTACCCAGGTTCGGGCCCTCTCGATGGAGGTAATACCCTACTTCCTGCTTGATTGATCTTGATGATATGAGTATTACAAGAGTTGATCTACCACGAGATCGTAGAGGCAAAACCCTAGAAGCTAGCCTATGATTATGATTGTTGTTGTCCTACGGACTAAACCCTCCGATTTATATAGACATCGGAGGGGGCTAGGGTTACACAGAGTCGGTTACAGAGAAGGAAATCTACATATCCGAATATCCAAGCTTGCCTTCCACGCAAAGGAGAGTCCCATCCGGACACGGGACGAAGTCTTCAATCTTGTATCTTCATAGTCCAATAGTCCGGCCAAAGTATATAGTCCGGCTGTCTGAGGACCCCTTAATCCAGGACTCCCTCTATAGCCCCTGAACCAGGCTTCAATGACGATGAGTCCGGCGTGCATATTGTTTTCGGCATTGCAAGGCGGGTTCCTTCTCCGAATACTCCATAGAAGATTTAGGACACAAGGGTCGTGTCCGGCTCTGCAAAACGAACTCCACATTCCATCATGGAGAGTATAATATTCCACAAATCTAATCTGTCAACAACTTTTTATAGCATGACATCACACCACGGTCCAGTCACTATCCGAACCATTTCTCCCAACCAACCACCGTGCGTATCGCGAAGCTGTTTTATCGGCACATCCTGTTGAAGCAGAGATCGTGTCCCCTTATCATGGGATCCTCATCAATATAGACGTGGGTAACCCAACTATGCCATCAAACATGGGAATTAAGCGACTTTAGTGGGCAAGTGGGGGGGGGCACAGGATATTTGCTGCCTTTATAAGGGGAGGAGAGTCTTCCCCTTCACCCACGCCCGTTCGTATTCATACATTCCTTTCTGCCCGAGCCCTAGCACCCAAGCGTTTCTCTTATTCGCCCGAAAAAGGCTTCCCAAAAATGTCCGGATCTGGAGCAGGAGGCAAGTGGATGTCCTCTACCATCTGGGAGAAGGACATCAAAAAGCTTCGGGGGCCGGGTATCTGGCCAAGAGAATTGGCCACTGTCTTCCGATGGCGGGACAGATAGTCCCCACTCCGGAACCCCATGAGAGGGTGGTATTCCTCCCTCACTTTGTCCGCGGGCTAGGGTTTCCCCTCCACCCATTTGTTCGCGGTGTCATGTACTATTACGGGATTGATTTCCATGATCTATCCCCAAATTACTTTCTCAACATCTCGACATTCATAGTCGTGTGCGAGGCCTTTCTCCGTGTTCTGCCGCACTTCGGCTTATGGCTGAAGGTTTTTTATGTAAAGCCCAAGGTAGTGAGCGGCGAGCATGCCAAATGCGAAGGCGCCATGGTGAGCAAGATGCCCAATGTCACATGGCCGACAGGAACTTTCAATGATTCCGTCAAGGAGTGGCAGCAACAGTGGTTCTATATCACCGAGCCGTGTGGCAAGGAGTGGACCGCCATTCCGGAGTTCAAATCCGGTGCCCCCCTGCGACTTACGTCATGGCACGAGAAGGGCCTGAGCTGGGCTTCGTCTAACAAGCTATCAGAGCTCCAGACGCGCGTCCAAGACATGGAAGACAAGAGCATCAAGCTCGTCAATGTAGTCCAGGTGATGCTGGTTCGCCGGATTCTACCATGTCAACACCAAGCTTGCAATCTATGGGAGTTCGACCCGGCCAAGCACCAGACCCTGCTAGAGCTCTTTGGCTCTACTCACAAGGACATCTGGAAGGTGCTTTTCAAGTCCAGAAAACCATGGCTGGACTCCACCAAGGACCGCGGATATCAACTGTCCTGCCCCGCAAGTTCGGTAAGCAACTGAATGTCTGATAATTCATACATTCTGTCCGTACATCCTCAGAGAGATACTTAACGTATTTCCCATATTTTTCCTAGGGCTGGGTAAAGAAGGCGGGGCAGATCTATTGTCCTGCCCCTCTACCAGAAGAACCGGCCGGCCCACTTTTGACGAAGATGCTGGTCCCGACGCCATATAAAGTGCCGAAGAAGAAGGCTGAGAAGGAGGCCAAAAAGACCAGGGGCGGCCTTCATCATCGTGGTACCATGAACATGAAATCCGAAGACTCTAATGCCCATTCTTCCTCCGAAGAGGACGGGGAGGAGGATGACGAATCCCCCGCAGGGGCAAAGAAGAAAAGAACGGCCTCCAGCTCTTTGGAGATCGATTCGCCTAAGAGGGGAAAAACTCTTCTTCAAGGAGTCCACCGGTGCCACCGATAGCAGCCCGGAGTGGGATCCGAGGGCCGAGCCCCTGGTGAACTTGTAAGTATAGAATCCGAACATGCTCATGCGTCCGGCCTTATCGTGGCATCACATTCTAATCTGAGCCGTGTTTCTCTTTTTCAGTCCGGCGAAGCCCCGCGTCGAGCAATCCTCGTCAGAGGATCTGCTGGGTTTGGACGCTATGGGGAGCGGGACACCCCTGAAGGCCTCTTCCTCCAAACGTAGGAACGAAACCAAGGTTTCGTCCCAGAAGGACCCAGACAACAGAGGGGGGAGAAGGTCGCTAAGACGGCGCCAGGAGGCCATACTTCTGGGGTCGATTACACAAGAGAGAAAAATCCCGTGGGTGTCGATGGCGAGGGTCATCTTGAATCTGGACCCAAGCTGGACACTATTGTAGAGACCCATAAGGTCCCCGAGTCCCATCCACCGACCGCCTGTGTCCAACCAGGGGTGCCGGGTACTTTATTGGCGGCGCTGCAGGGTGCCTCCATCATTGATGAACACCGTGCCCCCATGGGTGTGGTGATTGAGAAGATTTAGTCCGCTGAGAGTGGACTGATCGAATCCTGTGTCAGCCTCATAAGAGGCTTTGAGGTATGTTTTATGAGTTTTTGGGAGAATGTCATGGTATAGATAGTAGCCCTTGATACACTGTTCGGTGAAAGAGAGAACCGGACAGGGGATCAAACTTATGTTCGCAGGAGACTCACTTGATAATATTTATCACTTTGTTTAACCAGCAGGCATCTGTAGCGAATGTGGCCTCTCAAGCTGCGGAAGTATGCGAACTGAGGCGTAGTCTGAAGCGGGCCGAAGGAGAACTTGGCCAAGTGAAGAGACAGCTGGGGGATAATCAAGGTATATAGAAACCTTGTTTATGTAGCACAAAAGGATGAGTGTGCCTGATAACAATTTTTTGATAATGTGCTCTAGGGGCGTCGGCTGAAATTGAGACCTTGAAAAAGTCTGTGGCTGATGCCGAGAAGAAAGCAGCCGCGGAGCAGATGCTCCATGAGAAGCACGAGGCCAGGGTTATTGAGGCTGAGCGAGAGCTTCAAGAGGCCATGCAGAAATGTGAGACCCTGGAGCAGAGTTTAGCGGGGAAAGAATCCGAACTCTCCCAGGCTCGCCAAGTCGCAAGTGATGCCCGGGGGGAAGCCCAAGGTGCCCTGAAGGAAATCCAGGAGGCGAGGAAGATTGCGGCTGGTAAGGCTTTTTCTGTAAAAAGCAAGTATATGGGATGAGAAAATCGAATTTGACAATCTTGAGTTTTGATGTATACAGGGGTGTTTGCGGAGCTGCCATGCAGCATATCTGATGCCGCCCAATTCTACCGAGCCGAAGGGGGGAATACTACAGATAAGCTCTTCTGGATGCAGTATCTGGCGCCGAATTATCCGGTGCCTTTCTTCGATCAGCTGAAACAGCTGGTCCAGCTACAGAAGGCGACCGAATTAGCCATGAAGGATTTAATTATCTGGCTATGGCCTGCTGAGCCGATTCCAAGCAGCTACTTCGGGCTTGTGAAGCGGCTTGTAGGTGCCTGCCCTCGACTCGAAGTCATCAAGCAATTGGTATGCATTGAGGGTGCGCGAATGGCCTTCGCCCGTGCCAAGGTGCAATGGGGGAAGATGGATGCAGAGAAGCTGATGACCGAGGGACCACCAGAGGGGAAGGAGCACCGCAAGCCCGAACTGTATTATGAAGGTGTATTGAAAGGAGCCCGCCTTGCGATGGAGCAATGCACCAACGACATTATATTTCCATGAATACGGTCATGTTCGTCCGTTGTAATATTTGAACAAGAGCATTCTTATCATCTATTGCTTTGTCGCCTGAATGTTTTTCATCCTGTGCGGCCGTTGTATATAGTAATTCTGAGAGTTGGCCAGTCGTCAGCTTCCGCCCCCACGTAGTAAGTACAGGGGTGTTCGAGATAAACCTGAGCACTCTTTATCCCAGTTGTGGGTCCCTAAAGGAGGTGTTCGGCACAACGAACCAGGAAATCGGACTATAGGGCTTTATCGCTCTCACTTAGCCATAGGAGTTGTTTCGAGGAAGGTAGGCGCAGCCCCTAGTGTTCAGAAGACCGTACTAGGGGCTCTATAAGCGCCTGATCGAAAAAGTCTGATCCATCGCACACTGCATTGGTTATAGCATTGTGTCGAAAGAATCCTTAAAGATTTTAGAACCTCTTGAACAGTTGACTAGCTCCCGCTGCATCGTGACAGTCAGTTTTCGGCTTTCTCTACTGAGGTGCTCGTATGGAAGAACAGGGACACAATCGCAGTAGTTCTCCCAGTGCTACCTTAGCCGATATAGCGGAATGTAAGGTACCAAAACGTAGGAGCCGGGCAAACCCAACTATTGACCCAAGACATGATTCGGAGTTGATGCATATAATGCTATAAGTTCGGGGTGCCGGACTACCGGGAAGGTGTTCAGACTTTTTTGCCGTAGTATGGGCGTGACAAAGCCTCTGGCATGTTAAGGCATATCGCGATAAGCTACCGTCTTTTAAAAAGAGTTTTAATTGAGAGATGGTAGTAGGTAAGCATCACATAAATCCACATGTTGTATTTGAGTAATACGTCAATGCGTATGAGTACAGATGATGTGATAAAAAGAAATATGACTGCAGAACCTGCTGATACCTGGCGTGCGGAATTTGTGTTCGAATCTAGGGCGTAGTCGGACGATTATAGGGGAATATCTAGAGGTTCCCTGATGCGCTCGAACTGTTCCCATGCCCTCCATCCTGGCCTACGTAGAGGTGAACCTGTAAAGAAAACCTAAGAAATAGGTTTGCGCCACGTGGCAGTTTAGCTGCAGTATGTGGCTTGTATTATTCTTTTTTGGAGTGTTTTTAATTAATCTCCGGGCGGGCTGGGCTATCCTGCCGCGCAGTAGTTCGGACTCCTTTGGTGGTGTCCGAGAGCTTGGCATTCGACTCGGGGTTCGACTGTAAGGTGCCGTCCGTTGTTCTTGCTGTTAAAGCGGTAGTAGACTCTTCGACCGTGAGGGGGAGTTTGGACCTGCCATTAACCGTAATGACGCCACGTGGACCGGGCATCTTTAATTTAGGGTAGGCATAATGTGTCACCGCATTGAACCGAGCGAATGCGGTTCGTCCGAGCAGTGCCTGATGGTCACTGCGAAAGGCGACGATGTCGAAGACTAAGTCTTTGGTACGGTGACTGTCCGGAGATCCGAAAACCACTTCCAGTGTGATTGAGCCTGTGCAACAGGCCTCTACGCCTGGTATTATACCTTTAAAGGTGGTTTTTGTGGGCTTGATCCTTAAGGGGTTGATGCCCATTTTGCACACTGTATCCTGGTAAAGCAGATTCAGGCTGCTGGCTCCGTCCATAAGGACTTGTGTGAGGTGGAATCTGTCAATGATGGGGTCGAGGACCAATGCGGCCGAACCGCTATGACGGATACTGGTAGGGTGGTGTCACGCCCAATATGCGATACTGTCCTAAGGAGACTCGAAGGTCCCACCAAGGATAGAACTGCATATTGATACGCTTTTGCAAGGTGGATATCATTACATCAACATTACATAATAGATGGGGATACATACAAAAGGCATACAATGCCATACGAATACAACATCATCTTACATAAGAGCACCATCCTACTACGGATGAAACACAAACAGAAACTCAAACGACATCCACCCTGCTAGCCCAGGCTGCCGACCTGGAACCTATCCCCTGATCAAAGAAGAAGCAGAAGAAGAACTCGAAAACAAGCAAACATCGCTCTCGTGTCATGATCATCGCAAAACCTGTACCTGCAACTGTTGTTGTAGTAATCTGTGAGCCACGAGGACTCAGCAATCCCATTACCATGGGTATCAAGACTAGCAAAGCTTAATGGGTAAGGAAAGGGTAAAGTGGTGAGGTTGCAGCAGCGACTAAGCATGATATGGTGGCTAACATACGCAAATAAGAGCGAGAAGAGAAGCAATGGAACAGTCGTGAAGTTAGCAATGATCAAGAAGTGATCCTGAAAGTACTTACGTTCAAACATAACCCAAAACCATGTTCACTTCCCGGACTCCGCCGAAAAGAGACCATCAGGGCTACACACGCGGTTGATGCGTTTTACTTCGAATCTGGTGTCAAGTTCTCTGCAACCGGACATTAACAAATTCCCATCTGCCACATAACCGCGGGCACGACTTTCGAAAGATAATACCCTACAGGGGTGTCCCAACTTAGCCCATCACAAGCTCTGATGGTCAACGAAGGATATTCCTTCTCCCAGGAAGACCCGATCAGTCTCGGAATCCCGGTTTACAAGACATTTCGACAATGGTAAAACAAGACCAACAAAGCCGCCCGATGTGCCGACAAATCCCGATAGGAGCTGCACATATCTCGTTCTCAGGGCACACCGGATGGGCAAGATGTCGGGTTGGCATAGACCCTGGTTGCCCAGGAGGCATCGGACATCGCTCAGTTTGAACCAGCACTCGGAGGAGAACTGGCCCGAGGGGGGGGGGGTAAATAAAGATGACCCTCAGGCTCCGGAAACCCAAGGGAAAAAGGCTTAGGTGAGGCAAATGGTAAAACCAAGGTTGGGCCTTGCTGGAGGAGTTTTATTCAAAGCGAACTGTCAAGGGGGTCCCATAAATCACCCAACCGCGTAAGGAACGCAAAATCAAGGAACATAACACCGGTATGACGGAAACTAGGGCGGCAAGAGTGGAACAAAACACCAGGCATAAGGCCGAGACTTCCACCCTTTACCAAATATATAAATGCATTAATTAAATAAGAGATATTGTGATATCCCAACATAATCCTGTCCACCATGGAGCAATCTTCAACTTCACTGCAACTAGCAATGCTATAAGAGGGGCTGAGCAAAGGCGGGTAACATAGCCAAGCAACGGTTTGCTCGGAAGGGTGAAAAGGTTAGAGGCTGACATGGCAATTTGGGAGGCTTGAAGGATAAGTGATAGGTAGCGCAACATAGCGATAGAACGAAGCAACTAGCATAGAAATGATAGTAATGAGATCCAAGGTGACGGTCATCTTGCCTGAAATCCCGCTAGGAAGAAGAATGAGTCCATGAAGAAGATGAAGCCATGAAGACGAACCAAGCGTAGACGAACCAATCCTCACGATCGCAACGAAACAAGAACTAACGAGAAGGAGCACAGCCGGAAAGAAGCAAACAACATGGTAAACACACAAGCATACTCATGGCATGATGCACAATCAAGTATGATGCATGTCCGGTTTACATATACATGGCATGGCAAGGTGCAACAAACAACACTAAAAATTAAGTGGAGCTCAATATGCAACGAGTTGCATATTGACGAAACACCACATCAATTATTTAGTTCTCTCCCGTTTATGTACCCAACAATATTAAATGTTGTTAAACATGGCAAGATGTGAAGCATAAGTAAACATACTATTTAGACAAGTTTAAATGAGGCTGGAACAACAAAGAACAATTTTTGGAAAATCCTCATGTCCATATTTTAGATTTGGTACTGTTCTGCCCTAAACCATATTTTATAGTTGTTAAACAGGAAAATTAAGTGCAACATGTTAAACTAGGCATTTTTTTCACCCCATTTACATATAAAGTTTATTAAAATTGGAGCTACAGTTATTTAGTTATGAAATAAATCATTTTAACAAGGCATTTATGCAAAATTAAACAAACAACATGTTAAACATTTTAAACATGGATGAAAGTGGCATATTATGAAACTAGACAGAAATCTAAGCATTTTTTCATATATGAAGTTTTTACATATTATGCACTGTAAAAGAGTTATTAAATGCATGAACACCAAGGGTTTTTCTGTAAAACTGTAAATCCTAGATAAATGCTAAATATGCAGGAAAAAAAACAGGAGCTGGGCCGAATCTGAGATCTAGCGCAGGGAGTGGGGGAGCTGCTCACATCGGGCCTTGAGGCCGAATCTAGTGCTGGGCCAGGGGCGCGGGGATGAGGCAGCCCACGCAGCAAGATGATGGGTCAACGGGCACGGGTGCTGCTCATGCGCTCGTTCACCTCGCATGGACGAAGCAGCCAGGGCGAGAGCGATGCGGGGATTTGGCGCAGGGAGGCCCGGCAGCAGGCACCCGCGGTGCATCCGGCGAGGTCTGATCACGGAGGCGCGCCGGCGTCGAGGTGCAGCAACGACGGCGAGATCCGGCTAGGACATGGCTTGGACGAGGCAGCGGCAAGCTCCGACTCTGGTTCTCTGACAGAAAAAGGAAACGAGACAGAGATGTGAGAGGGAGAAGAGAGAAGTGGGAAAGGAAGGAACGAGCGACGCTGGGCTCATCTACAGGTGGCGCTGGTTGCGGCCGGCAGCGACGCAAGGGAGCATGGCGATGGATCGGGCCCGGGCACAGCGAGGCTGGCGGTTGCGGGTGCTGAGCTGCGGGAGGGAGGCAGGGAGCTGCGGGAGGCTCTCTCGATCGTCGAATCTTCGATCCAATGGTCGGCATGGAAGGGTGGCCTGGATCAGATCTGGTTGGCTGGATTGGAGGGGAGAGGTGGAGGAAGGGGGTTGGCTCGTTGCAGATTTCGAGGAGGAGACCAAGGGTGGCGGCAGCTCGGGAATGAGTGGATGGATGGGACAGGATCCTAGTTTCTAGGGTTTGGCTGTTTAAATAGCTAGGTGGACTAGCTTAGGGGCAAAACGGACCCTCCGATCAAAATCGAACGGTCGAGAAAAAAATTGGTAGGGAGTCCAAATAAGAAAACGTAGATGTTTTAGGGATGTTAGGGGATGATCCAGACCCACCGGTAACAACAATCCGGGTCGGGTTCGAGGAAGTTTTTGGACGCGCGAAAGGGGCCTATGCACTGCGCAAAGAGGGGTTAAGCGGTCAGACAAGAGGGACTTGAAAAACCTGATTGGTCTCGAAACAGTCAACGAAGGCAAGGGGGGACGCGATTACTACAAGCGGATGCAAGTTTTAAAACATGACGACAATTGAGTGCCGATGCAAAGCAAATGATGCGATGATGAATGCAACAAACAAACGAAACACATGACAACAACGAAAAACATGGAAGCCGTCTGGAGCGTCGGTCTTGGGGCATTACAACACTCCACCACTATGAGAGGATCTCGTCCCAAGATCTAGGATGGCACCGGAGGAAAAAGGAAGAGGAAGATAAGAGGTAAACTAAGTTGCTTCTTCGACCAATGAGTGAAACCGAAGAACCTTGAGAGGTTGAAAAGTTGAAAGAGAGAACACAACGGAGTTGAACACAATTGAGAGCACTGCGGTAGAAAATAGAAACAAGGAACACCATGTGAACCTTGGAGGTTGCAATGCTATGAATGACGAGTACAATGGACAAGAAGGAATTGGAACCACTCTAGTTGAAAGGAGATAAACAAGGAAACAAGGAAGAACAAATTCGGACAACACTCCGGTTGAAAAGAGATGCAAGACTTGATAAGATGAAAAGAACTTGAATAGATGACACAACACTTCGGTTAAATGGATAAGCAAGAAAAGAACATGATCCTCAATTCGAGAAGATGAGTAAAGAGAGCAACATCACAATGCCTCTTGAAGAAAGAATAGAAGATAGATCATTGGAATAACAAAATGTTGAAGAAAATGCCTACTTCTGGCACAACTAAGCTTGGAAAGCAGCCTTCCTAGAAGGTTAGAACAGAGTTGTTGGAAAACCAACAACGAAAAGAATAAGCTTGTAGTGGGCTTATGGAAACATCTCAACATTATGAGGTGACAAACGGCCACTAACGTAGACCATTGCTTGTTTGAGATCAAAGAAGAGATGAAAACTTCTTTCGCCAAGAGGATAGGAGAAAACTCGGATCATTGATAAGCACCACAAATAGCAACATTCCTTAGGGAAGGCTTTAGGTGAAATCTATACCAAGATAACTCCAAATAATAGATTGATGGATTTAAAATACCTCATTCTTGACAACATGTGAATCGCGAAACCTGAATGGAAATTGCCAAGAATGATATAACACCACCTCAAAAGCTAAGGTAGAAAGAATTGCACTTAAAATGCAAGAAGAAGAATACTTGAACGCCTCAAAACAAAACATGTGTTGAGCACCATGTTTAATTTTGAGTATAGCTTGGCAGATCATAGCTTCGAGACAAATCTTGAAGAACAATTGAAGAATGAAAAGAATCCTTGATGAACCACCATGTAGAGCCTCCATGAAGAACTCCGGTAATAAAAGGGTGATAGAAAGGAAGAGAAGTTGAAAACACAAGGTGAAGCCTTGCAATGATTTAGATGGAGCTTCACGACAATATAACTGAGAAAACTTGGAACTCCGGAAAAGGAAAAGATGAAACACTAGAAGCGAGAATTACTTCATGATGAACAATATCCAGAAGAAAAGAATTGAATCACCTCGAGGAAATAATAATAAGATTTATTGTATGCTTATCCTTCATCAAATTAAATTGATGACAAGCAATGGATTTGGCATACTACTTATTCCCGTAGAAAGGATTAAGAGAGATATAGCGCAAACTTGTGAAGTTATTGATGGAACCACCGGTGGAATTTGGAAACAACGAATATTTTATATGATAACGAAGGAAGTGAAATCTTGAACTAACCACCATAAGAATTGAAAATGAAAGTAGCAAAGGCATAATTCACCAGGAAGATTTGGAAAATGAATGAATATACTTGAGGGGATTTAGATACATGAGAACAAAGAGAACATTAACTGATTAGAGGATATTTGAAAAATTCACCGGTAAGATTTGGAGAACGATATCTACACGCTGAGAATGAAGAATTATGACATGATGGCCTTCGGAGGAAAGAAATAGAAACAACTCATGAAATGCTCCGAATGGTAAGAAAAGAATTGTCACAATCAAAAACAATTATGAGGATGGCATGAAGCTAGAACCATGAATCTTGGAGAGAATGGAGCAAGATTTAAGAGAAATCCTTCTTCAGTCTTCAAATGTTGAGAATGAACATGAGAACCACCACGACAATTTATGAGACACTCCAGGGCAATGAAGAATAGAAATGTTGAACCAACGATGAAAATGTTTTAAACACGATCTTGGAGAAGGAATATGACTAATGATAATTCATTCTTACGTCAAACATGGAAATGAATTTGAGAATAGCTCCAGGAAAATTAGAAGAGTCAGGTAAGATCCTGGGAAAAGACCTGTGGGTTAGGGCCCACTCAAAAGAAACACCGTTGAAAAGATTGCTTGAAAATAGAGATTGCACCGGTTGAATTAAATGGCTTGAAATAGCTTGAAAGGATTACGAATAGAAACTTGAATCTTCTGAGATAATCTTAAGCACTCCAGATCCGAATAGAGAGAGGTGAACGACTATGAGCTGCACCGGCCTGGGATAGCATTTGAAACAAGGAAAGGGATATGATCAACACCGAAAGCTTGAGTTAAATCCACCAGAGAAGAAAAGAGAGCAAAGAATGATAAACTTGAAGCTTCTTGATCATCTTCTTGAGAATCACCGGATAAGAACCTTGACGGAAAAGAATGGAGAGACTTCCCATCAATAAAATGGATACCTGATTAAGAAATTTGAGTCCTTGAAGAAAAAGGGTGGGAGGGCGGGAAAACAAATGCAACTTGGGGACGGATGAAACGGATACCGTTGAGAAAACTTAGAATTGATCTCACAAATGTTGAAATGATCGGATCCACTTGAAGAGAAGCACACTGGTTGGAAAGAATTGACATGACAATCTCAATGATCAAAAGGATTTAGTACTCCCATAGAAATATGAGAACACCGCTTGAAAGGTATGGAATCAACACTTGACATTGAAGCCACTCGAATACCACAACTCAAAACAAAACAAAGGTATGGCTTGCAGAAATAAGCCGGAACAAATACATATGATAGAGATTTACCCAATCCCATATCACGCATCTGTCGGAAAGATATTCTAGGAGCTCCTCGAATTCCCACCTATAAACTCCCGAAACTTTCTGGTTATGCAATCTGGTGTTGGGGATACAGGGGAAGCAATATATCTCACCCAAACTAACAATCCCTACATCCAGCTATATCCATCCGTCAACACATAACCAAGAAAACTCCGGAAATTGTGTACCTCAACATTCGAAAAGCATCCGTTATACGAGCTATGGCAATACTCCCGAACTCCCTAGTACTGGGTGGCGTCGACGTTATCTCACCAACAACTGCATAAAAGAGATTTTCGATGTCGGCAAAACTCAGGTATTCCAGAACTGCAACGATAAAATTGTGATGACAACACCTCAGAGCTCAACTCCCCGGGACACTGCCACAACCCCTAAATGTCAGGAGGCACCAAGAACAATGTTCTCATCACAAGAATATCGGAACGATCCTAAGATACCCGCGTGATCCTAAAAAAATTGTGAAAAATTGAGGAGAGGAAAGACAAAACATCTACGTCGAGAGTCCTCACCAGAGCGACGAAGGGGGCTGAGAAGTAAAAAGAATCCTACTCTCTGCTATATATAATCCTAAGACTCAAAATAGTTTTCTTCTAGACTCAACAAAGGCCAACAATCAAGGGGGCTCCTATGGTCGGTCGAGGCTCTGATACCAACTTGTCACACCCAATATGCGATACTATCCTAAGGAGACTCGAAGGTCCCACCAAGGATAGAACCGCATATTGATAGGCTTTTGCAAGGTGGATATCATTACATCAACATTACATAATAGATGGGGATACATACAAAAGGCATACAATGCCACACGAATACAACATCATCTTACATAAGAGCACCATCCGACTACGGATGAAACACAAACAGAAACTCAAACGACATCCACCCTGATAGCCCAGGTTGCCGACCTGGAACCTATCCCCTGATCGACAAAGAAGCAGAAGAAGAACTCCAAAACAAGCAAACATCGCTCTCGCGTCATGATCATCGCAAAACCTGTACCTGCAACTGTTGTTGTAGCAATCTGTGAGCCACGAGGACTTAGCAATCCCATTACCATGGGTATCAAGACTAGCAAAGCATAATGGGTAAGGAAGGGGTAAAGTGGTGTGGTTGCAGCAGCGACTAAGCATGATATGGTGGCTAACATACACAAATAAGAGCGAGAAGAGAAGCAATGGAACAGTCGTGAAGCTAGCAATGATCAAGAAGTGATCCTGAAACTACTTACGTTCAAACATAACCCAAAACCGTGTTCACTTCCCGGACTCCGCCGAAAAGAGACCATCATGGCTACACACGCGGTTGATGCGTTTTACTTCGAATCTGGTGTCAAGTTCTCTACAACCGGACATTAACAAATTCCCATCTGCCACATAACCGCGGGCACGGCTTTCAAAAGATAATACCATGCAGGGTGTCCCAACTTAGCCCATCACAAGCTCTCACGGTCAACGAAGGATATTCCTTCTCCTAGGAAGACCCGATCAGTCTCAGAATCCCGGTTTACAAGACATTTCGACAATGGTAAAACAAGACCAGCAAAGCCGCCCGATGTGCAGACAAATCCCGATAGGAGCTGCACATATCTCATTCTCAGGGCACACCGGATGGGCAAGACGTCGGGTTGGCATAGACCCTGGTTGCCCAAGAGGCGCCGGACATCGCTCGGTTTGGACCAGCACTCGGAGGAGAACTGGCCCCAGGGGGGTAAATAAAGATGACCCTCGGGCTCCAGAAACCCAAGGGAAAAAGGCTTAGGTGAGGCAAATGGTAAAACCAAGGTTGGGCCTTGCTGGAGGAGTTTTATTCAAAGCGAACTGTCAAGCGGGTCCCATAAATCACCCAACCGCGTAAGGAACGCAAAATCAAGGAACATAACACCGGTATGACGGAAACTAGGGCGGGAAGAATGGAACAAAACTCCAGGCATAAGGCCGAGCCTTCCACCCTTTACCAAATATATAGATGCATTAATTAAATAAGAGATATTGTGATATCCCAACAAAATCCTGTCCATCATGGAGCAACCTTCAACTTCACCTGCAACTAGCAACGCTATAAGAGGGGCTGAGCAAAAGCGGGTAATATAGCCAAGCAACGGTTTGCTAGGAAGTGTGAAAAGGTTAGAGGCTGACATGGCAATTTGGGTGGCTTGAAGAATAAGTGATAGGTAGCGCAACATAGCGATAGAACGAAGCAACTAGCATAGCAATGATAGTAATGAGATCCAAGGTGACGGTCATCTTGCCTGAAATCCCGCTAGGAAGAAGAACGAGTCCATGAAGAAGATGAAGCCACGAAGACGAACCAAGCGTAGACGAACGAATCCTCACGATCGCAATGAAACAGGAACTAACAAGAAGGAGCACAACCGGAAAGAAGCAAACAACACGGTAAACACACAAGCATACTCATGGCATGATGCACAATCAAGTATGATGCATGTCCGGTTTTAATATACATGGCATGGCAAGGTGCAACAAACAACACTACAAATTAAGTGGAGCTCAATATGCAACGAGTTGCATATTGACGAAACACCACATCAATTATTTAGTTCTCTCCCATTTATGTACCCAACAATATTAAATGTTGTTAAACATGGCAAGAGGTGAAGCATAAGTAAACTTACTATTTAGACAAGTTTAAATGAGGCCGGAACAACAAACAACAATTTTCGGAAAATCCTCATGTTCATATTTTAGATTTGGTATTGTTCTGCCCTAAACCATATTTTATAGTTGTTAAACAGGAAAATTAAGTGCAACATGTTAAACTAGGCATTTTTTCACCCCATTTACATATAAAGTTTATTAAAATTGGAGCTACGATTATTTAGTTATGAAATAAATCATTTTAACAAGGCATTTATGCAAAATTGAACAAACAACATGTTAAACATTTTAAACATGGATGAAAGTGGCATATTATGAAACTAGACAGAAATCTAAGCATTTTTCATATATGAAGTTTTTACATATGATGCACTGTAAAAGAGTTATTAAATGCATGGACAGCAAGGGTTTTTCTGTAAAACTGTAAATCCTGGATAAATGCTAAATTCGTAGAAGAAAAAAAACAGGAGCTGGGCCGAATCTGAGATCTAGCCCAGGGAGTGGGGGAGCTGCTCACATCGGGCCTTGAGGCCGAATCTAGTGCTGGGCCAGGGGCGCGGGGATGAGGCAGCCCACGCAGCAAGACGACGGGTCAACGGGCACGGGCGCTGCTCGTGCGCTTGTTCACCTCGCGTGGACGAAGCAGCCAGGGCAGGAGCGATGCGGGGACTTGGCGTAGGGAGGCCCGGCAGTGGGCACCCGAGGTGGATCCGGCGAGGTCTGACCGCGGAGGCGCGCCGGTGTCGAGGTGCAGCGACGACGGCAAGATCCGGCTAGGACGCGGCTTGGACGAGGCAGCGGCAAGCTCCGGCTCTGGTTCTCTGACAAAAAAGGAAACGAGACAGAGATGTGAGAGGGAGAAGAGAGAAGCGGGAAAGGAAGGAACGAGCGGCGCGGGGCTCATCTGCAGGTGGCGCTGCT
This sequence comes from Triticum dicoccoides, assembly GCF_002162155.2. NCBI lineage: Eukaryota > Viridiplantae > Streptophyta > Magnoliopsida > Poales > Poaceae > Triticum > Triticum dicoccoides. The sequence continues at coordinate 172,577,717 of NC_041387.1, read as the reverse complement.
TGCAGCTGGCGGCGACGCAAGGGAGCACGGTGATGGATCGGGCCCGGGCACAGCGAGGCTGGCGGTTGTGGGCACTGAGCTGTGGGAGGGAGGCAGGGAGCTGTGGGAGGCTCTCTCGATCGTCGGATCTTTGATCCGATGGTCGGGATGGAAGGGCAGCCTAGATCAGATCTGGTTGGCTGGATTGGAGGGGAGAGGTGGAGGAAGGGGGTTGGCTCGCTACAGATTTCGAGGAGGAGACCAAGGGTGGCGGCGGCTCGGGAATGAGTGGATGGATGGGACAGGATCCTAGTTTCTAGGGTTTGGCTGTTTAAATAGCTAGGTGGACTAGCTTAGGGGCAAAACGGACCCTCCGATCAAAATCAAATGGTCGAGAAAAAAATAGGTAGGGAGTCCAAATAAGAAAACAGAGATGTTTTAGGGATGTTAGGGGATGATCCGGACCCACCGGTAACAACAATCCGGGTCGGGTTCGGGGAAGTTTTTGGACGCGTGAAAGGGGCCTATGCAGTGCGCAAAGAGGGGTTAAGTGGTCAGACAAGAGGGCTTGAAAAACCTGATTGGTCTCGAAACGGTCAACGAAGGCAAGCGGGGGACGCGGCTACAACAAGCGGATGCAAGTTTTAAAACATGACGGCAATTGAGTGCCGATGCAAAGCAAATGATGCGAAGATGAATGCAACAAACAAACGAAACACATGACAACAACGAAAAACATGGAAGCCGTCTGGAGCGTCGGTCTTGGGGCGTTACAGGTGGTCCCTGCGATCAAAGGTGATCGGGTAAGAGGACCGTGGGTTGAATTTTGGGTTGATTGTATAGACCTCCCGTAGTGCATGTTTCCACTTAGGAATGTCGCTTGCGCGTATCATATTCACCGTTTTCGCCTGGGGAGGGAATTTCATCTTTCCTCCTATATTCGGTGGTCGGGGCTCCTCCTTGTCGTCGTCATTGCTTTGAGACCCCTTCCCCTTGTTTTTGGTGTCTGACCTGCCGGCTTGTCTGAAGACCCAACATTCTTTATTGGTATGGTTGGTTGGTTTTCCAGGGGTTCCATGAATTTGGCATGGACGGTCGAGTATGCGGTCAAAACTGGACGAGCCCGAATTATTTTTGTTGAATGGTTTCTTCCGCTGACCAGACTTGGAGCCGCTTAATCCGGCATTGACTGAGGTGTCTTCGGCATTATCCCCATTTTGGCAGTGCTTGTGCTTGTTGCGCCGTGATTTGTCGTTGCTATCCTTAGCTTTCGATGTGCCCGGATTGCTTGCTGTATTGTTGCTCCGGGCCAACCAGCTATCCTCCCCCGCGCAAAAGCGGGTCATGAGTGTTGTGAGAGCTGCCATGGACTTTGGCTTTTCCTGACCGAGATGCCGGGCAAGCCATTCATCACGGATGTTATGCTTAAAGGACGCTAGGGCTTCGGCATCCGGACAGTCAACATTTTGGTTCTTTTTGGTTAGGAACCGGGTCCTAAATTTCCTGGCTGAGTCTCCGGGATGCTGGGTTATGTGTCTTAGATCATCAGCATCTGGTGGTCGCACGTAAGTGCCCTGGAAGTTGTCAAGGAATGCGTCTGCCAGGTTCTCCCAACTCCCTATGGAGTTTGCCGACAAGCTATTTAGCCAATGCCGAGCCGGTCCCTTTAGTTTTAGTGGGAGGTACTTGATGGCGTGTAGATCGTCTCCGCGGGCCATGTGAATGTGGAGGAAAAAAATCTTCTATCCATACCGCGGGGTCTGTGGTGCCATCGTATGATTCAATGTTCACGGGTTTAAATCCTTCCGGGAATTCATGATCCATTACTTCATCAGTGAAGCATAGGGGGGGTGCGGCGCCTCTATGCCGGGCTACATCCCAGCGTAGTTCAAATGAGTCCGGTCTATTTTATTCGGCCCGGCCGGACTTTAGTTTATTGTATCCGGCGTGACGGTCATCATCACGTCTTGTGGTGCGCCCCGTGATCCGTAGATCGATCTAGACTGTGCTGCTTTGTTTTCTAATACATCTCGCAGGTCCTTCGTGTCGCCCCGGGCTTTAGTGTTATTGTTTGATTGGCCACGGGGTGCGGTCTAGACTTTTGGCTGGTACGCCATTGTGTCGCGGCCACGGGGTGGCCGTCAGCCGCATCATGCACTGGTAGCATGGGTTTTAAAGCCTCCTCCTCGAGTTGAGGTAGCTGCCTGCACTTTGGGTAGCTTTTGCTAGGGCGCTCGAGTCCGTATTCCTCGGTAGCCAGGACATCAGTCCATCTGTCAGTTAGCAGATCTTGATCACCTTGGAGCTGTTGCTGCTTTTTCTTCATGCTTTTTGCAGTGGCTATAAGCCGGCGTTTGAAGCACTCTTGCTCGACGGGATCCTCCGACACGATGAATTCTTCGTCGCCAAGGCTCACTTCGTCTTCAGAGAGAGGCATGTAATTATCATCCTTTGATTCTCCATCAGCTGCCTGTTCTTTAGGGATAGCTTCCCATCCTCTTGCTCGGCCTGCTCGAAGCCTGGCTGGGCGGGATTGTCTTCATCTTTGGCACCATCTGGATTGTTATCTCCTGTGCCAGCATCGCTATTTTTGCTATGGCGGGGCTTGGAGTGGCGCCGATGACGCTGGTGTCTGGATTGCTTCCCCATGGGGTTATCTTCCGTTGCCTCATCGCCATTGTTTTCTTTGGGGGTGTCCACCATATAAATATCATATGATGAGGTGGCAGTCCAGCGCCCTGTAGGCAGTGGTTCCCATTCTTCTCCTGCATCGTCGTCCATGCTGTCGATGTCTTCGGAGTCGAAGTCAAGCACGTCGGTTAAACCATCGACAGTGGTTATAAAGTGGGTGGTGGGTGGGGAACGAATTTCTTCATCGTCCGCTCACCACTCGAGCCGGACATAGTTCGGCCAAGAATCTCCTAACAAGGACAGATACTTTAATGAGTTCAGCATGTCACCCAAGGGTGAGTGGTGAAAAATATCCGCGGCGGTGAACTCCATGACGGGTGCCCAATCTGACTCGATGGGCACGGACGCACGCGGTTCGGGTCCTATAACCGGGGAAGAGCCCGGGGGGTCCGATGACACCAACCTCACAGGAGGCGGGATCGATGTTCGGCTCCGATGCCGATGAGTGTGTGGCCTCCGTGGAGGGGTCCATCCACCCATCCTCGGAAGGCACGATCTGCTCCGGGTTGATTCCCGGCGCCAACGCGGGTGCGATTTCCCGAATATTGTCCGACGGCAGATCAAAGTCATGCCCGTCGTGACTGTTCGGCACACCTATCATGGGCTCTAATCCGTCAAAGATTAAGTCTCCGCGGATGTCGGCAGTATGGTTTAAGCTTCCAAACCTAACCTGATGGCCAGGGGCGTAGATGTCGATCTGCTCCAGATGGCCAAGCGAGTTGGCCCACAGTACGAAGTCGCCGAATACGAAGATCTGTCCGGGAAGGAAAACCTCCCCCTGGACCGCATCGTTGAATATGACCAAGGGAGTCATCAAGCCTTATCGCGACGGCACAGTGGAACTCTCAATGAAAGCACCAATGTCGGTGTCAAAACCAGCGGATCTTGGGTAGGGGGTCCCGAACTGTGCATCTAAGGCTAATGGTAACAGGAGGCGGGGGACACAAGGTTTTACCCAGGTTCGGTCCCTCTCAATGGAGGTAATACCCTACTTCCTGCTTGATTGATCTTGATGATATGAGTATTACAAGAGTTGATCTACCACGAGATCGTAGAGGCTAAACCCTAGAAGCTAGCCTACGATTATGATTGTTGTTGTCCTACGGACTAAACCCTCCGATATAGACACCGGAGGGGGATAGGGTTACACAGAGTCAGTTACAGAGAAGGAAATCTACATATCTGAATATCCAAGCTTGCCTTCCACGCAAAGGAGAGTCCCATCTGGACACGGGGCAAAGTCTTCAATCTTGTATCTTCATAGTCCAACAGTCCGACCAAAGTATATAGTCCGGCTATCCGAGGACCCCTTAATCCAGGACTCCCTCAGCGGGTGACATCAAGACTTCTGGAGGGAGCGGCCTCCCTAGGCTTCCTCCTGAGGAGCGGAGATTTCTATGGAGGTGCTCAACCTCATGAGGTCGCGGTGACGCTAGCCATGACGACCAAGGCTAGGCAGCCGCAGAGCAGCATTTTCCTCTTTGGTGCTAAGGAGGAAAGCGCTGGCGCGGGGTCCCGAGGAGTCGCCCAAAGGTCTCTATTCCCGTGCAACAAGACCAAGACCGCCAGGACAGCAGGACAGATGTCATCGCCGAGCCCACCACATCGTCATGACCAGGAGCTTTGCAGGAGAAGACCACCTTTTGTTAGGATAAGATGTACTACTTTTCCCCTTTCCAATTGTCCACTGTGGAATCCCTTCCTACCTATGTTTTGGGGGAAGAGGACCAAGTAAATATAGGCTAGCCACCACCATAGCAGAGGTCGAACGGCCGGTTGAGGTGAGAATGGTTGGATCCCGTCGACTCACACCCACACTGGAACATACCTCCTGAGGTTCTTCTTCCCTTGTACTAGTTCATCCTCAGCCCCTCGCGAGGCTAATCCGCCACAAAGCAGGAGTAGGGTTTTACACCACAAGGTGGCCTAAACCTGGGTAAACTACCGTGTCCACCTTCTTCCTTGTTCATCGAGCTAGGCCGTGGGGGTGACGAACTGGTTGGATGAAGGCGGTTGGGTTCTTCACACACACCCCAGAGTTCAAACCTTTTCTTGGGTCCGCAGAGCCCTGAATCAAACATTTGGCGCGACATGTAGGGGCATATCGAAGCCTCTTCTCCACCATTCGCTCTGCTCCGGGTCCGTCATTCTGATGGCAGATGCTCGTCGTGTTTGTGTCGAGTACTGGGCAGCTCTCGCCACTTGCATCGCTTAGACGGTGCCCGTGGGCAATGGCGCCCCTCGCCGCTCCCCTTCTTCTGCGGCCAACGCCGCCACTGGTCCCACGGCCCACGAGCCACAAGACTCGTCGATGCCACCTTCCGTGCGACATGATGGTTGCTACTTATTGAGCTTGTGTTGGTTTTCCCTTGAAGAGGAAAGTGTGATGCAGCAAATTAGAGATAAGTATTTCCTCAGTTAGAGAACCAATGTATCAATCCAGTAGGAGACAACGCACAAATCACCAAGACCTGCACAAACAATCAAACAACTTGCACCCAACGCGATAAAGGGGTTGTCAATCCCTCACAGTTACTTGCAAAAGTGAGATCTGATAGAGATAAATAAACAAAAAGTAAATACTTTTTGGGTTTTTTGGTTTATAGATCTGAAAGTAAAAGATTGCAAAATAGTAGATCGGAAACTTATCTGATGGAAAATAGACCCGAGGGCCATAGGTTTCACTAGTGGCTTCTCTCAAGATAGCAAATAATGCGATGGGTGAACAAATTACTGTCGAGCAATTGATATAAAAGCACAAAGTTATGACGATATCTAAGGCAATGATTATGAACTATAGGCATCGCATCACGTCCATGTCAAGTAGACCGACTCCTGCCTGCATCTACTACTATTACTCCACACATCGACCGACTCCTGCTTGCATCTAGAGTATTAAGTTCATGAAGAACAGAGTAATGCATTAAGTAAGATGACATGATGTAGAGGAATAAACTCAAGCAATATGATGTAAACCCCATCTTTTTATCCTCGATGGCAACAATACAATACGTGCCTTGCTGCCCCTACTGTCACTGGGAAAGGACACCACAAGATTGAACCCGAAGCTATGCACTTCTCCTATTGCAAGAAAAAGCAATCCAGTTGGCCAAACTATACCGATAGTTCGAAGAGAATTACAAAGATATCAAATCAGGCATATAAGAGTTCAGAGAAGATTAAAATAATATTCATAGATAAGCTGATCATAAATCCACAATTCATCGGATCTCAACAAACACACTGCAAAAGAAGATTACATCAGATACATATCCAAGAACATCGAGGAGAACATGGTATTGAGAAGCAAAGAGAGAGAATAAGCCATCTAGCTACTAGCTATGGACCCATAGGTCTAAGGTAAACTACTCACGCTTCATTGAAAGGGCAATAGAGTTGATGTAGAAGCCTCCGTGATCGAATCCCCCTCTGCCAGGGTTCCGAAAAAGGCCCCTAGATGGGATCTCACGGGTACATAAGGGGATGCTTCTCGTGGTTTGGGATGTTTGGGAATATATAGGACGAAGAATTAGGCCAGGGGGTCACAAGGGGCACACAAGGCAGGGGCACACCCTACCCCCTGGGCGCACCCTCCCTCCTTGTCGCCGCCTCGTGGCTCTTACGACTTGATCTCCAAGTCTCCTGGGTGTCTCTAGTCCAAGAAAAATCATCGCGAAGGTTTTATTCTGTTTGGACTCCGTTTGCTATTCCTTTTCCGCGAGGCTCAAATACAAGGAATAAAGAGAAACTGGCACTAGACTCTAGGTTAATAGGTTAGTCCCAAAAATAATATAAAATAGCATATTAATGCATATAAAACATCCAAAACCGATAATATAATAGCATGGAGCAATCAAAAATTATAGATATGTTGGAGACGTATCAATGGTTGCACCGCAACTCCGTCACTTACCCTAGCCACTGCATCGTCTTCTCATGGTCATCACGGGCCGGCGAATGCGCAGGTTGTGCTGGTCATGGCGCACGAGCTTCTGCACTATCGCCCGGCTGACGACCTCTATGAGGATTGGGTCAACCACATCGCCGAGCTCGTCAGCGCCACTAGAGAGGCCCCTGCGCCATCTCGCTCGCTGTCTCACCCTTTGCAGGTGGGTGAGGTGGCCCATGGTGCACCTCCTCCACCTCCTCAGCGGTACGTCATCCCCGAACCCCAGCATGAAACACCCCAGCGCGACCCGCTGCACAGGGCGCCAACGCGTGATGAAGCAAGCTGCCAGGTGGTGTAGCGACCGCAAGGAGAAGCGCGTGCGCTTCCAGCACCGCCGTGTCAAGATCGCATGCTGCAGGAGGCGGCGGCTCGCATGTGTCAAGATCAGGCTCCTCCCGTGCGCCTGGCTCTAGTGAGTGCGGCAGGTTGCCGTGCTTTCACCCCAGAGATGCGCATCATCGTCTGCCCCGGCAAGTTCAAGCCAAATCTGCCCTCGCGCTACGATAGCACCCCGGACCCTGCTGAGTTCCTCCAGCTCTACGAGCTAAGTATCGAGGTGGCAAACGACAATGACAACGTCATGGCGAACTAGTTTCCCATGGCCCTCAAGGATGGCACACACTCCTGGCTCCCAAACCTTCCCGTGGGGTCGATCTCCTCCTGGAACGAGCTCCGCGAGCGCTTCATCACCAACTTCCAGGGCACTCGCGACCGTGCTCCTGGGGCAGGCAACCTGCGACGCATCAAGCAGCAGCCAGGAAAAACCTTGCACAAGTACATACATCGCTTCACCAACGTCCGCCTCAAAATCCCAAAGGTGTTGGATGAGGCCATCATTACGGCGTTCTCTGAGGGCGTCCGGGATGTCAAGATGGAGGAAGAGCTCGCCATGCATGAGGATTTGTGCTCGGCTCTGGAGATGTTTAACATGGCCACTAGATGCGCGAGGGCAAAGGAATGCCGCCTCTCCCTCCTAGAGCTGCCGGAGGCCGATCCTAAAGACAAGAAGGCCAAAGCTAAGGACGTAAAGTGCAAGGGTCACTACAAAAAAAAATACACTTCCGTGATGATATGTGTTTGTCATAGTAGGTCACTTTTTTTTCATGCATGTACATCCATGACGATTTTATGACAGAATCAAGATAGTCATACCTGTGATGTCGTAGAAGTGTTCCATGACATTACCAAAATTATCATCACAGAAGTGTCCACTTCCATGACAATAAATCGCGCGTCATAGAAGTGCTTTCGTCAAGGGTGACCGACACGTGGCATCCACCGTAACGGGTCGGCGTTAAGCTATCGGTTCTGGTTTTAGATCCGATAACCCGCTAACAGCCATGACCAATGGGGATTTTCCGCGTGTAAATTTCTCATTGGCTAGAGGATCCATGTGTCAGCTCAGGGTTGGGACAAATGTCAACCGTTCATTTGACAAGACTCGTCAATAAAACGTTGACACGTGGGACGGCCCAATAGAGGCCCATATAGGTTTAAAAGCCAGCCCAGGAATAGGCCCACAAGATTTTGTCAGATCTAATGGGCCGGCCCGTTAACAGCCTAACATTTTGTGGACCAAATTATAGCCCACATCAGATATGGGACATTAAATGACTGCAATATTCTGGGCCAGTTTACGGCCCATATCAGATCTGGCTTGTTAACAGCCTGCAATAGTTTGGGCAAAATTACGGTCCATACCTGATCCGGCCCGTTAACTCACTTTCATTTCCTGGGCCAAATTACAGCCCATAACAGATACGACCCTTTAACAACTACTGTACCATTGGGCCCATTGGGGGACTTATTTGCTCCTCGGCCTCTTAATGACCCATTTAACAGTTTGGCCCGATATTAGTTTCGGCCTGCCAGCGGCCCTATCTACAAATGGGCCTCTTTCGGCCCGGCTTCAATTTCGGCCATTTAAAGGCCCCAGTTGCTCCTGGGCCTAATTATGGTTTGTAGTTACTTTCGACCTCTTAAAAACCCGTAGTATTCGTGGATACATTCTAGCCTAAATTGCCAATCGGCCCGTTAAAGGTCCTTGAGAGTGTTGGGCCTAATTTTGGCCCGTTATACATCCGGCCTGCTTCCCGCCTGTCATGTAATTGGGTCAACCAAGGCCCAAAAACATTTCAACCTGTTAATGGCCAATCAGCCGAATGGGCCAATAATGGGCCGATTTATATTACAGCACGCTGTCGGCTCGTGATTTGTTGGCCACAATTAAGGTCGAATCTATGTTTCAACCTGTTAAAACCCTATTTAATTTTTCAGCACAATTAAGGCAAGCTGTTTATTGGGCCTTTTAAAGGTGCGAAACTAATAGTGGGCCAGATTAAGACTTGACCTGGCTAATGGACCAAGATGATTGTAGGCCCATGGTTCGACCCGTACTAGCGATTGGCGACCGGCCAGTTTTAGTACAGAAATTATTATTTTATAAACCTATATTGTCTCATTATGCACCAATCAAAGATTATGGCCTTTTCTGAGAGCGACGACAACATAAATAGCAAATAGATTACAGCATCATGACAAAGAATAAACCTAGACTATACAACAAAGAAATTACAACATATTACATCCCCTAGGCATCAAAGTTTGCCGCAAGCGATAATAAAGGGCAACCAGATAGCAGATTCCAAAAACTGGGCAGGTCGTCACTAGTGGAAGTAAACAGGCTAACAAAATAATAGACAGAACCGACAACACTTCAACACAGTTCAAGAAAGGTTAGCTGGCCCAGGAGCTGCAACGCAAGCAGCTTAGCAACCTGATGAGACTGCACTTTTTGACGCTTATATCCACCAACTTAAGTTGCATAGCATTAATGGACGTCCTGTACTTATGGTTAATCTTGCATAGAGATTGGAGTTCCAGTCGGATTTGAGCGGAGGCATGTCTTGCTGCTTGAATTTCAGACTGAAGAAGTCCAATAGATTCAGGCGGCGACCTCATCGAGCTTGTGTCACTGAGTAAGTTCGACACTACATCAAGATATGACCTTGTGGTTGTATCCCTAACCTCAAGATGTGTTGCCTTCTTCTCTGGAATATATGTCAGAGGGACAAACAATGGGTTCGTCTCACTATCATTGTGGCAGTTCTTCCTAGCAGCAGTGCTATCACCCTGAAAGAGAAACAAGTAGGTAAATAACAGGTTTTGCACGTATAAGCATCAGCGCTGTCAATTCTTCTCATTTCTTTGTCAGAAATAAAGAGACATGGTTTAAAATAGCATTAACATAATAGGCATTGTCCATAGTTAAGATGGTAGGAAATGTCATTGTGCAGGAGCGACCAGCTTCACCAGACCACTGGATTACAGATCAAGAACACAAGCATACATGTAGTTCTAAACAATGTATAGGCATGTATGGTGAGTGTACTGTCAATTTATACCATTTCAGATTGGTAAATAAAGAGACACGATTTAGATAACATTAATATAATATGGCATTGTTCATAGTTGAGACATAGGAGGATATGACATTGTGCTGTTGTTGGTAGTTTCACCACCCAACTGGATTACAGATCAAGAACACAAGCATACACATAGTGCTAAAGAAGATAACTTGCTATGTTTAGTTTAATTTACATGGTACGAATAAGGAACTAGGTTGTACAACTAAAGATTGAGATTGAGAAGGACAAACTTATGTTTATGTACTTCTTCTTTATAACTTTGAACAAGCAATTTGATGAAGACGACAAAAATAAACAACATTTGCACCCATAGCTATCCAAATATACACAACAAAGTTTGAAGGCTCAAGGAGGACAAACTTACATTAGTAGTGAAGACATGCTCTATAAAGCCCTTGTCCATATTGATGGGGGCGCAATTCAATAAGTTTACCACACACTCTTGTTCAAGAGCATTGCCTTTATTCTACATTTTGTTAAGGTAAATATAGATGTGAAAATATAGGAACAAATGGCAATTATTTAACTTAAGATGCAGAGTACAAATGTAAATACATCATACAGGCAAAAGGCACCGACAAGAGCAATGTGGAGCTAAACTTCTTCAGTAATTGGTTTTATTCAATATTTTGGCAAGAGTAAATGTAGATCTGATGTGTAGAAAATGGAGGGCAAGGGAAAATAAGCTACAAAGTGTACATGAAGAACTAGTTGACAAATATAAGTACAGTGATGAAGGACGGCAGATACTTACAAGAACAATGCAGAACTAAATTTCTTCATAAGCATTGGGTTTATTCTACATTAATTTAAGCATTCATATAGATCTGATAATTTGGAGCGAATAGTGGATAAGCAAGCTATAATGCACAATGATGTCACATAATCCACCAGGTATGAATGTAAGGACAGCGATAGGACAATAGGTACTCACAAGAGCAAAGCAGCGACCAGCATAGTTGCGATATCCTAGGTTTTGCGGCGCTGGTTCTATCACCAATATATGTTGGGTGCTATGTGATTTTTCTGATAGCACCACCTTTTCAAGGACTTTGCCTGTACTCCTTCAGGTTCTGCAATCATCCTCTTCCTTCTGGATGTCTGAAACACAAGAACAACATTTGAATGGAAAAACATGGTATGACGACAAATGGAATAGGTGTTGATAATGGATGGGCATGGCATCTTCACATATATCATGAGTAAACTAAGCAGATGGCGGTGGAGCGAACCAAAAGAAATGCAAGACACCTTATGCAAGATATGTTCAACCAATGAAACCTTGCCAAATTAGAACGTGCACCTTATTGGGTGAACAGGATAGGCCATCTGCCTTTGACTCCTTGAGCCCAGAATAGTCATTAGGATCATATTCTGAATACGAATCTATAGGCCGGGAGCATGTGGGTTTCATTGCATCCACAATGGACCTCAATCCCTTGATGCCAAGTTTGTTACCCATTGATCTATTCTGCAATATTCTTCTAATGTGTGCATTCTTATATTCACTATGATTATGTATAATATCTGAAAAGGATGAAAACATAAATAGTAGTGAGATTATATTTTTAATGCAGATGATATTGTAATATAATAGGGGCTCCCTGTAAACCCTTGTGTGCTATCACTGGATTCTGATGAGAGAGCCCATGTGTGCTGTAATATGGTGAGTAGATTAATATAATCTGGCACAACTACACAAAAAATAGGATACTTGTTGGGAGCTCCAGATGTAAGGATAGCAGATGAGAGGTTCATAATCTACCGTATAGAAAGTTTATTGCCAAACTATGATAACAAGAGCGCAGAGCCAGTAGGCAGATCGTAGTGTAGATAATAAGGGTACACCATAAGCACCATAAATAAATCGGGAAAGCGGAACTGGCTGGAAAATATAGGGTTTTGCCTCTACTAATATGCAACCTATCGATCACCTACAGGCCAGCTCTATTCATCTGAAGGCGCACAACTGTTACTATCAGTCTAGTCTATCAAAGAACGCGCGGCTCCCATCATTTCCGGGATATTATGGCAGACCAACTCGAAGTGCAAAATAATGTAGTAGAACCGGCCCAATAGAGCTATCGACTGTAGATGTCCCTGCTCCACTTCCTAACAAGGAACATACTGTACTTACTAAAGAAGAACAGAAGAGGCACATGTTAAAGAATAGAAGGGGAAGCATATTATTGAGATTCCCCTTCTTTCTATACAATGTTGGTTGCCCACCCATGATGAATTAGAGCGCCCAAAGAAATGCAATTCCATGATGTCTCTCTATATGTGGCCACATGCATTTGGAAACTCAAGTGGGAGCATTAGCTAACCAATTAAATGTGTCTCTGTTAGATAATGTTAGTATCATATCACATTCGTATTTGAAGAACCTTAGGACGTATGATTGGTGTGTTCTTTAGCTTTAAAGGGCGGACAACTACTAGTAGGACACAAAGAACCTACGCAGATCGTAGTGTAGATATAATGGGAAAACCCTAAGCATCAGAAGTAAAATTAAGAAAGTGGAACTTGCTGGAATATATGTGCTAGTATTGACGGTACGGCTAGAAAGGCTTCGAATACTGGCTCTCTACAACTAAAGGCGCAATACTGTTACTATCAGTCTAACTCTCAAAGGCGACACAAACGATCGAATACAAAGAGTTGAAAGCGTCCATGACAATCGACATGAAGACCAACACTAAGAGTTGAAAGCGTCCATGACAAGCGACCAAATAGACATGTACAGTGTGAATGTGCCTACTCCTCTTCACTACGAAGAACATACTGTACAACTATTATACTCCCTCTGTTCCTAAATACAAATCTTTGTAGAGATTCCACTATGGATCACATATGGATGTATATAGATACATTTTAGAGTGTAGATTCACTCATTTTGCTCCGTATGTAGTCCATGGAGGAATCTCTACAAAGACTTATATTTAGGTACGGAGAGAGTACTTATGAAGGAAGAACAGAAGAGGAGCATCCTAAAGAAGAGCAAGCATATTTTGGAAAATAAAATGTTGGTTGGCTACACATGAAGCCTGTCCCTCGATATGTGGCGCATGTGCTTTTCAAAAGTAAAGTAGGAACATTAACTGACCAATTAAACATTCTCTATTTTAGTATATGTCAGCATCATATCAGATTCGTATTTGAGAACTAAGTTTGGAATTATGAGTGGCATGTTGTTTAGCTTGATGGGTTGAGGAGCACTGCTTGGACATACGTCTCGAAGCACCTACGATAATAGTATTGAATATATGGGAATGTCTACATCCAAGTCGGCTGACTTCTGTCATTTGGGTCAGTCGACCATTTCAGGCGGTTGGATGAAGATCCTACGTCTCCTAACCCTTCTTCTTCCCCGCCTCTTATTCTTCCCCTAAAGACCACCGCACGGGTCGCCGGCTGAACCACCTCCCCCTGCCCTCCCCTGAACCAGCCACCACCTCCTATCTTTTGCCGCCCCCAGCCATCCCTGTGGCTAACCCCATCCCCCACCTGCGTTGAGTTTTGCCTCCGGCGAGTCCCCACCATAGCCCGACAACAACCCCCCACAACCATTGTCCCCACCCGAAACCCTAAGATAGATAATGGGGAAGCCCTCCGACGAGACCCTTCCTTCCCTCCGGCGAACTCCCAAAATGGATTGAGCCCAATTTGAAATTCAGTCGACTGTCATTTAACCTAATGTGGAATATAATAGGGGAAAACCATAAGCATTGCAAGTATAGTGGTGTGCGTGCCACGGCCGATCTAAATGTGCAAACCGGACAAAGGCAACGTCACAACCAATGTTTGGTTTCAACTAACAAGTAAGATTCTAAGTGATGGACAAGAAATCACAGTAAAGCAGTGGCAATCTATTTTCTTGCTGAGATAAATAACTTGAGTAGACACGAAAGAGTACCGCCTCTGGTGTGGCGCCGTGTAAGCATCTGCTGAGGCGTTGAGAGTGCTGTGGTAGCGTTGGCTGTCAGCAGCGTGGAAGTAGATCTAGGAGGGCAGGCGGTGGCGGCGTGGGAAATATCCCGGCGCAGTGGATGAGACGGTCGTACGAGCGACCTCGGCAAGGAGGATGACAATACGGATGAAGCGAGAGGACGCGAATCAAGGATCCTGGTCTGAAGACATGGATGAGAGAGGTTGATCTCTTGTAATGGACGACTACGTCGGGGTATTAGCTCTGACATGGTGGAAGAGCGGTGGTGGATGGGGTGGCGGACGGAGGAGACTACGGTGGAAAGGGTGTTTTGGCGCCCACGGGGTACGAATGGGAAATGGAGGGAGAGAGGAAGGGGGGGAACCATGTTTTCAGGGTGCGCTTGTCTCCAATGCAAGGAAATTTACAAACTTGGCCCCCGTTCAAAATTTCCTACATCACAACAATAATAGTCGGTTGGGGATAGGACGGTAATCTCGCATACACCGAATATTTGCCGATGGAGATTTTGACTGACGAGAGTTTGTTTCGGCGCCCACCGTGTATGAATCGGGGATGGAGGTCAAAGGCGATTTCGGCCAAGGAGAAACTGTGTTTTGGCACCCACCGGGGAGGTGAGAGGCAGAGGCTGTTATGTCACATTTGGGTGAAATTACAAGCCTACCCCTATCGAAACCTATAGAAATCGAGCCGATAGGCTTTGTGTGTCAGGGATAGGCAATAATTTCCATCTCGTAGATTTTGGTTTCAGGCGGTTACTGCGACTTTTCCCGCTTCGTTCAAGATTTTGCAAAGAAAGAGTGCATGTTTACCGTGCCAACTCAATTCGAATACAAGAATCCAGTTTGTATTTTTTTCATGCAGGATCCATTTTGTATTTGAATACAAATATACATCGTTTTTATATACTTTCAAAAGCACAACACCCTTTATACATAAATATGGTTTACAAATGGCATGATCTCAGATTCATAAGGTTGGATCCATCTTAATTTGGATTTTCAAATATTTGAAACCACTTTATGTTGAGATCCAAGGTATGCATTCCTTGCTAACTGTCTCCAATTAATGTGTGTTTCATGCAGTTCTTTTTTACTTCTCAAACATGTATAATGTGTTTCACACACGCAACATATAGCGTAATCCCATTTAGACATTAATTGCATATAAACCATGCATTGTCTCTAATTAAAGAATCTATGGATCACTAATATTTATAAACTACTCCCTCCGTCCCAAAATAAGTGTCGTGAGCTTAGTACAAATTCGTACTAGAGCTAGTACAAAGTTGAGACACTTATTTTGGGACGGAAGGAATATGCATGTTTGATACACCAATTTTCGTTATGATATTATCGATGTCGTGGTCTCTAGTTTAAATATTTGAATCCCCTTAATCCAGATATTCGTCTCATATAGCTATCACTCATGCTTATATATCTCTCTAGACCTATACGCCTTCATCGTCTCTCGGTTATCTCTCGTGCTACTTGTATGTCGACAATGATCTTTTATCTTTGTAACACACTGATGGTACTCTCTCCCTCGACCTTCACTCTATCTCTCTCTAAGTATACATCGGTCCCTGATATGTGTCTCTAACTATGATTCTCCCTGTGAAATCTCTTTCTCTCACACAAACACAAACTTCGTCTCCCGGGGTCTCATTTCTCTCTACTATTCCCCTGTGTGCCACTCGCACACTCCTCTGACACAGATATGTCTTGCGCTCCTTAGGTATGAGAAGGCACGACCCTGCTTCCTCTTAATTATCTCTTTCTCACCGACAAATACAAACTTTGTCTCCCAGGGTCTCATATCTCTCCACATTCTCTTGTATGTCACTCACATACACTCTCTCTCCCTAGAGATATCTCGCGTCCCCTGGTATGTCTCTCTAGCTATCACTCTGGTTGTGAAATACCTTTCTCTCTCACAAAAACAAAATTCCATCTGATGGGATCTCATTTCTCTGCCATATTTGTTTGTATGTGACTCACATGCACCCTCTCGCTATCTCTCTCACACCCACACACATAACTCAGCCTTCTGATCCACTCGACTCTTATCTCTAACACACACTAGCTAGCATCTTTATCTTTCTATTTATCTGTTTCTCCATCCACCTTCTTTTTTCGCCCTCACTCTTGCTTCCTATCACACACACTTTATATGTTTCTCTCTACATGCAGTCATGCGCCCTATTTTTACCTTTCTCTCTCTCACACACATAACTTCACCCTCTGAACCACTCGGCGGTCATCTCTAACACACAAACTAGCTGATGTCCCTCTAGCTAGGATCTCTATCTCTCTATCTATCTGTAGTTTCTCCGTCAAAATTTCTTTCTCGCACGCACTCTTGCTTTCTATCACGCATGCTATATTTGTCTCTCCATACATGCATCTATAGGTTGATCTCTTTTGCACAATCATTTTGTCTCGCTCCCTCTGCTCGCGGTAGATGCATGCTCCATCCCACGCCACTATCTCTTAAAGACAAAAACACATGCTCAATTATCGGGCCTTCTTCCCTCCACTCTCACATGCATGCATATTGTATACCGATCTGTCTCTCCCATGTCTTTGATCTTATGACTTGTGTCTTCTTTGTTTTATCTCGATCATGCGTGTGCACACACACACACATCCCACGTATACATGTATACCTCTCGCACATGCACGTTTAAGGTCTCCTATGTCTCCATACGTAGTTAATTACCCTCAGCCCTAACCCCACATCAAATCTGTCAGATTTCGGGTTCCGGCAGACCCTCAAGGTTCGAACTCTAGGGTGCACGCGGAGATCACACCTCCCGCCTACCCACGTCTCGTCGCCTCGCAAGGATCTAAACTACACAAAGAACAATACAAGGGACATGAGATTTATACTGGTTCAGGCCACCATTGTGGTGTAATACCCTACTCCAGTTTGTGGTGTGGTGGATTGCCTCAGGGGCTGATGATGAACAGTACAAAGGGAGAACAGCCTTGCGAGGGGCTGTTCTTGGCTGGTGCGATGAACTGCTTGGGTGAGTTCAGTCGCTTCTCTATCTCTCTCTTTTGTTGATCTCTCAATCCCTCTACCCTGTGGGTGGCTAGTCCTATTTATAGAGGGAGGCCCTGGGCCTCTTCCCCAAATATTGAGCGGGAAGGGCGCCAACAATTGGCCATTTTGAAGGGGAACATCTAGTACACTTATCCTGACTAAAGTCGGTCCTCGCCTGCCAAAGACCCTGACGGTGACGCCGGCTTGGGCTCCACGATGACCTCCATCCTGCCGTCCTACTGGTCTTGGTCTTGTTGCACCGAAATGGTTGCCTTTGCTTGATACCCCTGCCTGCGCTTGCCCCCTTTGCACCAAAGAGGAAACAAGGACTCTGCGCAGGCCGGCGCCCGCCTGGCGCCCGCCTAGCCTCGGTCGTCATAGCTTGCGTCATGGGTACCTCGTGAGGTTCCCCGCCTTGGTCTCTCCGCCTCCTGATGAGGTTGTGCCCGAGGAAGCCTCCTGTCGTCCGCCCCGCGAGGCTTGGTTCCTCGCGAGGGTCTTGAGCATGTGTTGACAAAGATGGGCCATACTGGGCCTCTACTTGGGCCACGCCGCAGGCCGCAGGCCGCAGGCAGGCAAGTCTGGGTACCCCCGTTCCCAGAACGCCGACAGTAGCCCCCGGGCCCAAGGCGCGCTTGGACTTGGCTTAGCAGAGGAGCGAAGGGGCAAGTGCGAAGTGCCGCGGGCCCTAATAGCCTGCGGCCTTGGGCGCCATGTGGCGGTTGATTGGACGTGGGTGTCCTGGCTCCCCCATGACGCCTCGGTAACTGCACGATTTGACAAGTCCCTGCATGCAAAATGGGTCATGATTACCTATGATCGTGGTGGCCGGCGGTTGGCCTCCCTCGGCTATATGTATGGAACGGTGTGAGCCCTTCCAGTCCATCCCTTCTTGCTACTCCCCTTCTCCTTCTTGGCTACTTGCCATCCCCATGGCCCTGCGGAAGAGGTTCTCGGCCGTGGAGAAAGGAAAGGCTCGCCAGGAAGGGCCCGACTCTCCTCCGGCCAAGCGTGGCCGGGGCCGCCCTCGCAAGCACCCTATGGCCCCCGCTGCAGCCTCCCGTGGCCGCGGGAACAGCCCTCTGTGCGGCGATGGGCGTTCGGCTGCCAACGAGAGGTACGCTGGGACTGCGCGACCCCCAAGGCTGTGCTTTCGCTCGGCGGAGGTGGGGCCGAAGTTCGTCGTGTGGTCGGCGGACCCGACCGGCACCTGGCTCCAGCTCCCCCGCTTCTTTATAGGTGAACTCCCGGCTGGTGCCCCGGGTAGCCTTTGGCGTCAGGCAGGTGGTTGCTGCAGTAGGGCCTCCAGGGCTACTCTGGAGGTCTCCACCGCCGGGGAGGCGGCCCTGACCTACGGCTGGCAAACGTTTGCCCGCGCGCGCAGCCTGAGCCGACGTTGCACTCTACACTTAAAGTTCAACGGTGATGCCACCCTCTACGTGACGGTGTTCGGGGAAGACGGTTGCCGCGCCGGATGCTGCCCCAAAGATGATGACCGCGGCCGCGCGCCCAGCCCTGGCGTTGGTCGGGGTGAAGATGGCGGGAGGCGCGCGGGCAGCACTGCCCGAGGCCCGCCAAGCTCTGGTGACTCCCCCTCGGATGGCAGCTCCTCCAGTGGCGGTCGCGACCAGCCCCCTCGCTGCCGCGCTCGCCTGGGAGAGGGCAGCGGGTCGGCCCGACACCGTGCTTCGGTGAAGCGGGAGGCAAAATCCAGCTGAGCTCCGGAGGTAGTACGAGCCTTTGCCGAGAGTTGGCGCCGGGCAAGTCGTGCCCCCTTTTGCTTTCCTTTCTCTCCTGCGCAAAAAGAATGTAATCCGGTGCCCCACGGGGCGTGTTGAACTGTTGCTGTTTAATTGGTGCACTTGTTTCTACTATTTCTGTGCTATGTTTTCGTTCTGCGTGTTTATGCGTGGAAATCACTTATCTTGGGGGGAAAGCTCGTTGTGGTCCTCGCCTCCCGAGACTAGGGCCTCGTCGTGCGCCTTGTGTCCTGCAGGGTTTAGTGAGTAGGGGTAGTCTCCAGCCTCGGTAGCGAGGACAACCAACCCAAGCCCCGTGATCTTGTCGCGATGCCCGTGGGGCACAGAATGGGAGGGGTGCTCCCGCAGCAGACTCGGACAGGGGAGTTCCAAACCACCGGGCAGAACTCTCGCGAGGGTTCCCATGTTCCTCCCTCGTGAGACTTCGCGCGAGAGAAAATGAAACAAACAAGTGAAATGGACGAAGGGTCGGGAGCTCGAAACGGTGACAGCCTTAGAAAAACTTCAAATAGAAACAAACAAGCCAACTACGGAAAGCAAATGAAAGAAGCTGCGTCCGGCACCTAGTCTTGTCTTCGACATCTTCTCACCAGCGCGGAGCTAAGTGTTGCCACTAGGCGTGGGCGGGAGCCCCCGAGGCCCGAGGGCGGCTCTCCGGAGACTCCGGGGCGTGTACAGCCCCACTCATTATTACGTGAAAGTGTCTCGGGCAACGAGCTTCACATGCATTTGCCTTCTTCATAGGTACCGGGCCTTTTCCAAAACGCGGCTACTTCACAGGCATTTGCCTTCTTCACAGGCACCGGGCCATTTCTAAAACGCGGCTACTTCACAGGCATTCGCCTTCTTCACAGGCACCGGGCCTTTTCCAAAACGCGGCTACTTCACAGGCATTCGCCTTCTTCACAGGCACCAGGCCTTTTTTAGGGGTAAAATCTACGGAGATGTTGGATGTTCCACGCATTCTGGATGGGCACCCCCTCTTGGGTCTCCAAGCGTGCAGAGCCGGGCCTGGAAACATGAACAACCTTGAACGGGCCCTCCCACATGGGAGAGAGCTTGTGCAGTCCCTCCCTGGAGAGAATCCGCCTGAGCATGAGATCCCCTACCTCAAGAGTCCTGGGGCGGATGTTGCGGCAGTGGTATCGCCGCAGTGCTTGTTGGTACCTTGCCGCTCACAGTGCGGCTTCTCGGTGATGCTCCTCCCCCAGCACGAGATCCGTCCCCTGCATGGCATCCTGCTACGCTTCATCGAACGCCAGGACCCGTGCAGAATGATGTCTGACCTCGTGAGGGAGAACGACTTCAGCTCCATAAACCAGAAAGAACGGGGTCTCGCCAGTCGGCTTGGTTGCGGTCGTGCGGATAGACCACAACACAGACTGGAGCTCGTCGTACCAGCCCCTGCCGCAGGCCTCCAGCTTCTTCTTGAAGGTCCTGGTTTTGAGGCCCCTCAGGACCTCTGCGTTGGCTCGCTCGGCCTGACCGTTGCTCCGCGGGTGCGCCACCGAAGCGTAGCATCTCTGTGTTCCAAGGTTAGAATGGTATGTTTTGAAGAGGATACTGGTGAACTGCAAATCATTGTCGGTGATGATGCGGTTCGGCACCCTGAATCGGCTCACGAGGCCCTTGATGAACTTGACCACGGAGCCTGCGGGGATGGTGCGGACAACTTCCACCTCAGCCCACTTGGTGAACTTGTCCACGACGACGTAGAGGTAGCGGTAGCCTCCTGGCGCCCGAGGGAACGGACCCAGGATATCCAGTCCCCAGACTGCGAATGGCCATGAGAGGGGTATAGTCTGTAGACCTCCCACCGGCTGATGGATCTTCTTGGCATGGAACCGACAGGCCTCGTAAGCTTTCACTAGTTCCACAGCATTGTTGAGTGCCATGGGCTAATAGAACACGCTGCGGAACGCCTTGCCAACGAGAGTCCGTGACGACGAGTGATGCCCATAGTCCCCACCGTGTATGTTTGCCAGTAGCTCCTTCCCTTGCTCCCTGGAAATGCAACGTAAGGACACATCATTCGGTCGCCTCCGGTAGAGCTCTCCGTCCTTGAGGCAGTATGCCGTGGCCTGCCTTGCCACACGCTCCGCTTCCTCCTCCTTTTTTGGCAAGGTGCCTCGTGTCAGGTAGCTCCTAAGCTCTGTGATCCAGCACCCTTCCTGAGGCTCCAGCACCAGGAGCAGGCGCGCTCCTGAGGCCGGGCCGCAGACCGGGGCTCCCGAGGCAGGTGGTTGGGGGAGCTCCTCCCGAGGCTGCGCCGTGCTTGATAGTGATGGCATCGCCGAGGGCTTGAAGAGCCGCTCCTCGAAGACGCCAGGCTCCTGAGGTAGCCGCCTGGATGCCCTTTTGGCGATGTCATCAGCCTCTTGATTGGTGCCACGAGGCACATGCTACAACTCCAGCCCCCAGAACTGCTTCTCCATCCTGCAGACTTCCGTGAGGTAGGCTTCCATGTGCTCGTCCTTCGGCTCGTATACTTTGTTGGAGAAGTTGATGAGGAGCTGCGAATCCCCCTTGATGGTGAGGCGCTTCACCTCCAGGGCGACTGTGGCTTTCAGGCCTGCTATCAGGCCTTCGTATTCTGCTATGTTGTTGGAGACCTTTTCTCCGTGCTGGAAACAGAGTTGCACGGCGTAGTAGAGCTTGTCTTGAGTGGGAGATACGAGCACCGCACCAGCCCCCACGCCGTGTCGGGAGAACGCCCCGTCGAAGTACATGACCCAGCCGTCCGGTGCCTCGCTTCCTGGGGAGAGTGATCGATCCTTGCCAGCCTCAAGGCCCAGCGCTTCTGCCCACTCCACCATGAAGTCCGCAAGCGCGACCCCCTTGACGACTCTGGTTGTGCTAAGTTCTATCTGAAATGCTTGTAGCTCGTTGTTCCACTCAGCGACTCTTCCAGCTGAGTTGGGGCTCCTGAGCACCCTTTCCAAGGGATATGCTGAGACGACCTTGATGGGATGGCCTTGGAAATAGTGCCGTAGCTTGCCCGAGGCTACCAATAGTGCAAGGAGGAGTTTCTGAGGCATGGGGTACCGCGCCCTCACATCCCGCAACACTGTGCTGACAAAGTACACAGGGTGCTCGACGAGGTGGGGAGTGCGAGACAATGGAGCCCCCAACAGCTGGTCGCTTAGAGGAGGGGCCTCTTCTGTCCTGGGTGTGCTTCCCTGTAGCGGCTGGTCCTTCTCGGCTGTAGTCGCGGTCTCCGTGAGGCCCTCTTGGTCCTATTTTGCTTCGACCCGGACGGTTGCTGCGGCCTTGGTCCTACGCTCCTCCCTAATAGCCACCAGGGTTGCGCTGGCAGAGTAGGGGGTGGCCGCAAGGTAGAGCACCAGGGGCTCTTGAGGACGCGGAGCCACCATCACCGGAGGGCTGGTTAAGTACCTTTTGAGATCCTGGAATGCCTTGTCGGCCTCTTCAGTCCATTCAAAGGGGCCATTCTTCTTCATCAGCTTGAAGAAGGGCAACGCTCGTTCCCCTAGCTTGGAGATGAAACGCCCTAGTGCGGTCACGCGCCCGGTGAGCTTCTGCATCTCTCTGAGGGTCTTCGGCAGGCTCATGTCCTCGACTACTTTTACCTTTTTTGGGTTGGCCTCGATGCCCCAGTGAGATACGAGGAAGCATAGGAGCTTGCTCGAGGGGACTCCAAACACACACTTCTCTGAGTTGAGCCGCAGGTCCACTTCATTAAGGCTCGCGAAGGTTTCCTCCAAGTCCTGTATCAGGGTTTTTGCCTCCCGAGACTTCACCACAATGTCATCAACGTAAGCCTCGGCATTCCTCCCGAGCTGCCGACCCAAAGAGATGTGCATCAGCCGCTGAAAGGTCGCACCTACATTGCACAGCCTGAACGGCATGCATGTATAGCAGTACAATCCACACGGGGTCAGGAAAGCCGTCTTTTCTACATCTTCTACTGCCATCTTGATCTGGTGATAGCCGGAGAAGGCATCCAGGAAGCACAACAAGTCGCACTCAGCAGTGGTGTCGACGATCTGGTCGATGCGAGGGAGTGGGAATGGATCCTGCGGGCAGGCCTTGTTGAGGTTGGTGAAGTCGACACACATGTGTTCCTTTCCCCCCTTCTTTGGCACGACAACCGGGTTAGCCAACCAATCTGGGTAGTGGACCTCACGAATGACCCCTGCCGCCTCCAACTCGCGGGTCTCTTGGATGATGAAAGCTTGCTTCTTAGTGGACTGCCGCCTTGCCTTCTGCTTCACGGGGCGCATGTTGGGGCACACGTTGAGGTGATGCTCAACTACGCCCCTCGGGACCCCTGTTAGCTGATCAGGTTCCCACGTGAATACCTTCTTGTTCGCGCGTAGGAACCTCACCAAGGCCTCCTCCTGCTCGGGCTCGAGGTTAGCGCCTATGGTGAAGGTGGTGCTAGTAGATCCGTCCTCGTCGACCAGTACCTACTTGGTTTCCGCCTTGTCTTGGGTGAATAGCTGCTTCTTCTTGGCCGGTGCAGCCCCCTTGGGCTCAGAGGCATCTGAGCCAGCGGGCTGCGCCACCGCCGCAGCCTTGAAGGTAAGCTTGAGCGCATGCAATGCATCCCCAGTGTCTCCGGACACGGTGAGGACGCCGCTACTCCCGGGCATCTTCATGAGGTTGTACGCTGGGTGAGTTGCGGCCATGAACCGGGCTAGTGCCGGGTAGCCGAGGATGGCATTGTACGGGAGGCCAATGGGAGCGATGTCGAAGTCGACTAGCTCCGTGCGAAAGTTCTCGTAGGTGCCGAAGGTCACCGGAAGGCGGATCTGCCCCAGGGAGCCGGTGGAGCCGCCTCCGACGCCCAAGAAGGGCTTGGTGGGCTGCAGCCGCTCCGGTGGTACGTGGAGGAGGCTGAAGGCCTCCACCGAGAGCATGTTGAGGCTAGCGCCGTCGTCGATGAGGGTCCTGGTGACGGTCACCTGACAGATGGTGGGGGTGCACATCATTGGGAGCGCGCCCGAATAGGCTGAGTTGGAGGGGTGATCATCCGAGCTGAAGGCCAGATCGGCTTTAGGCGCTGCCCAGCCCGGAGGAGCCCCATGCAGCACGGAAGTGGCGCCGATCTGGCGGACGAATGACTTGACGTGGCGGCCTGAAGGTGGTGCCTGCGAACCACCTAGGAGAGCTGCGATGACGGGGTGCGCCGGTGCAGCGTACTGGGCGAGGAAGAGGCCACGCAGCTCCCCCCAAGAGGCCACGGAAGCCGTCGGCAGGTGGAGCAGCCACATACGCGGGACACCAGTGAGGGCCATGGGAAACCAGTTAGCCATGACCCTATCGTCGCCTCCGGACTCGAGGATGGCCTCCTCGTATGCCAGCAGGAAAGCCAGCGGATCGGCCGTGCCGTTGTAGCGCGGTGGCATCTCCGGCTTGAACTTGTTCGGCCATCGCGCTTGTCGCAAGGCGGGGGCCAAGGCTCGGAGCCCCCTGGCCGCCGATCGGAGCAGGCGGCGCGTTGCCCATCATGAGGGCGAACCGCGGTGTTGGCGGAGAGTCGGTCGGTGGAAGGGAAAGCTCCGGTGCACCCCTATCTGGCGCGCCAAATGTCGGATTTCGGGTTCCGTCAGACCCTCAAGGTTCGAACTCTGGGGTGCACGCGGAGATCACACCTCCCGCCTACCCATGTCTCGTCGCCTCGCAAGGATCTAAACTACACGAAGAACAACAGAAGGGACACGAGATTTATACTGGTTCAGGCCACCATTGTGGTGTAATACCCTACTCCAGTTTGTGGTGTGGTGGATTGCCTCATGGGTTGATGATGAATAGTACAAAGGGAGAACAGCCTCGCGAGGGGCTATTCTTGGCTGGTGCGATGAACTGCTTGGGTAAGTTCAGTCGCTTCTCTATCTCTCTCTTTTGTTGATCTCTCGATCCCTCTACCCTGTGGGTGGCTAGTCCTATTTATAGAGGGAGGCCGTGGGCCTCTTCCTCAAATAATGAGAGGGAAGGGCGCCAACAATTGGCCATTTTGAAGGGGAACATCTAGTAAACTTATCCTGACTAAAGTCGGTCCTCGCCTGCCAAAGACCCTGACGGTGACGCCGGCTTGGGCTCCACGATGACCTCCATCCTGCCGTCCTGCTGGTCTTGGTCTTGTTGCATCGAAATTGTTGCCTTTGCTTGATACCCCTGCTTGCGCTTGCCCCCTTTGCACCAAAGAGGAAACAAGGACTCTGCGCAGGCCAGCGCCCGCCTGGCGCCCGCCTGGCCTCAGTCGTCATGGCTTGCGTCATGGGCACCTCGTGAGGTTCCCCGCCTTGGTCTCTCTGCCTCCTCGCGAGCCAGCCTGACGAGGTTGTGCCCGAGGAAGCCTCCTGTCGTCCGCCCCACGAGGCTTGGTCCCTCGCGAGGGTCTTGAGCATGTGTTGACGAAGATGGGCCGTACTGGGCCTCTCCCTAAGCCACGCCGTAGGCCGCAGGCAGGCAAGTTTGGGTACCATCGTTCCCAGAACACCGACAGAATCGTTCTCTCCTTGTGTGCACATAACTTCCGCCTGGATGGGTAAAACACACACTCACACTTAACAATCTCCTTCTAGCTACCTCGCCTCTCTCACTCTCCCCCTATATCACCGAAACCAATAAGACCATCCCTTCGTTTAATTCCCGCCTACATGCACCATCGATATATAGTAGTCTTCCTTGGTGTCTCTCGAACAAACACGTTCTCTCGATGTCGACTCCTCTCACGCGCACATGCCTTCTCTTCCCTCTCTACGGGCATCTTCTCTCTCGTACCCCCTTGTTGGTGGCCTCTGCCATACATCACCTCTCTATGATGAATCCATACACACTTAAATTACTTTCGCCACCGAAGACTCCGCTTCACACACACACACACACGCACACACGCGCGCACACACACACACACAAAGACTCCATCTCACACACACACACACATGCTCTAGGCGGAGCATTTGTTCCTACCACCCTTCCTCCAATCTTACCCATATGATAAACAAACACCTTAATTTACTTGTATAACATGGACAAATTCCACTTTACTTTAGTAGTTAGCAAACTTCTCATAATTATATAATGCAAATCACGAGCAGGAAGTGACATTTTTTTTACACAACCATGTTAACATGGCCACTTAAATCACTAGCTAAAGTGTAATACCATCATACTTATATCCCGATGCAACTACATGTCTGAAGAGTAGAGTCGCACACAAGCGCTTTGTCTCTCAGAATCTCACACACATACGAGTTACGTGACGCCCCATAAGCAAAACCGTCTATTACAATTTGTGCACCCGCGGGTACACGTGATGGTGCACATTTATTTAAGCTGGACCGCGAGACCAAATAGTAGCTGCATTCATTCCCCTCCCGCCGCCTCTTCTCTAGTCGCTGTCGCCCGATAGCCTTGGCATGGCCGAAGGTAACGACATACGCCATACTCCTGCCAGAACAGCGCTTTAATCTGCAGGCGGCGCGAAGCCCGGATCGCAGTCGGCCTGCCTCCAGAGTCCGGACTAGCCGGAGATGGATGAGGAGGCATTGGAGGCGGAGCAGCACACGAAGCCGGAGGAGGAGAATGACGATGCGGAGCCGGAACAGGAGGACGACGATGCAGGCGAAGCAAAGCCGGAGGAGGACGATGATTTTCATTATACTCAGACTTAAAGGGCTTTGAGTTTCACGCCACATTTATTTCATAGAGACAAGAGAAAGGAAACTTTAGTGGTCATGCATGCATCTTTTTGTGTTAGCAATCCTATATAAGGGTTGACCGATCGCTTCCCTCTGACGTGCTCGGGCGGTGGAAGAGGAAGGAGAAGGGAAGCGGGCCATGGAGTACGCCAGTTGCAGCACGAGATCCAAGGAACCTTCGTGCCAAACAATGCATAGTTGTACAGTATAGTCCAACGGAGTATGAATTGGACTTTAGGTTGCGTGTGGATGACATGGCTGCAACATGCAGGCTGCAGTTCGACAGCCTACCGCTCCACTTCGCATGGTTTGGTCACGAAAGATTTGCATGCACGCATGTCATGCACGTACTTGTCGAAGGCGTGCTCGAAAAAGGGCGACCAGGTCCGCTAGTCTGCGTTGGTCCATGCGCCCAGAAAACAACTAATCCCAGTCACTGTAAATGTCGTGCGAGCTTTAATTCCGGGCTAGTGGATGGACGCGGATGTGCCATACAACGAACCGCCCGCCAGCTCCCTAATCTCTATCTCTACTCTTCTTCTACTACTTCTACTACTCTTCTTTTTTACCTCTACCCTTATAAAAAACAAAGTTGGTGATGATGGTGTGCCTTCCATCCTGCAATATAGGCCATCCGATTTATATCTGATGGATAGGAAGGAAACTATGGCAATTTTGCAAAAAGATACCGACACCCCTCTCCACATTTGCTCGTTCATCCTTTTCTCTCACAAGATAAACTACTCATAGAAATGCATCTTGATGTTATGTGCAACGCACGAGGATGTTTCCTTGGGGGTCTCTCCAGCGCGGCGTGGCCGTAGTTGCAAGTTGACGCCCCTTGAGATGCCGATGTTGAGGGGCACTCGGATTTTGTCCGATGAGCAGGTAAGTGATGAGTTTGATCACGTAGTAATTGCATTCTAAAGACTACTCCCTCCGTTCTAAAATAGATGACCCAACTTTATACTAACTATAGTACAAAGTTGAGTCATCTATTTTGGAATGGAGGGAGTACTTCGTGTCCATTTCCTAATTCCCCTGCTGCCCATTGTTTCACAGGTTAGGCTTGGTGCTACTGGAGATTGGCTTGCATATGTACGGGAGGGTACCAACATCAATTTCCACAACATTTACAACGGTGACACCGTTCCCGTAGAACC
The DNA here is from genome assembly GCF_002162155.2 of Triticum dicoccoides. NCBI lineage: Eukaryota > Viridiplantae > Streptophyta > Magnoliopsida > Poales > Poaceae > Triticum > Triticum dicoccoides. The sequence continues at coordinate 172,550,080 of NC_041387.1, read as the reverse complement.
TTTGTCCAACATTGGGATCAGCCATGCAACGGGCCATCGCCTGAATTGGTACGATGGAACCACAGTGAGATTGAAGCAGATAGCAATGTCGGAGGCCCTGATAAGGTCATCCGCCAACCAAAATTACACTCTCATTGCGGTGTTCAACATCGTGATTGCTTTCACGAACCGTGCACACGGCGGTCAAAGGTGGACCATGCTGTCTGCGGCCGATTTGTTGCCGTACGAGTACGAAGATGCTGTGCTCCTTTCTAACCGCATCTTCGCATTAACAAACTAGGGGACTTGTTTCGTATGGGATGTCCTATGGTATACTCCCTCTCTTTGAGTTCATTTGTTTTGAATTTTTTGTTTATAAGTTTCAAATTCAAATTTATAGCTCCCCATCGCATGTTGAGATTACAATGTCCATTGAATCGTTGCGTGCATGTACTAGTTTTTTATTGGTCACTTATATTGGTCATGCATGCATGCATTGCAAGTAACGTTTCTTACCACAATTTCTTAGGAAACTGAGTGCAATAATTGAATAGTTTTGCCCCAGACCTTCCAACTAGACGCGTCTTTCTCTCCGGGTTGCACTTTGTATCATTCATACCACTAGTACTATGTGTGGTCTCTGACCTAGAAGTGGAAGAAGTGGAGACGCTCTAACGCTCTACATGTCCCACTCCTTTTGCTGACGTGTAGGACATCCAACACGTGCCGTGTTTGGCACTCCTTCATCGTAAGAGTTTCCTTGCTGCTCGATATCCAACTCTAGCTTTCGTCAAAAATAAAAATAAATATAAATCAACAGTGATACTTTACCACACGGTTTCCTTGCTCCTCGATATCGGAAAGAATACTTTCGTTCGCTGACATGTGGGACGTCGACCATCCTGGTCCACTTGCCATGCACACAGAACTCCAAGGGAGAGTCACCCCAGTCGTCGCGCCGTGGTAATAATGACTAATGAGCCATCAAATCACAGGCCCAATCTTTCCCACTGTGAAGTTTCTCGGACTTTGTTGAATTCCGCTTCTTGAAGAAAACTATTGTACCAGCAGTACTGCTAGCTACAGTAGTACTGCACTCCAGTAGAGGCCTCCTTTGGTTCATAGGATAGGAATTTTATAGGAATATGAAAATCATAGGAAGTGAGATGACATGCATCTCAATTCCTATAGAGAAAGAGATGCGATTTGATGCATAGGATAGGAATTTTTCCATTGAGTATAGGCTAATGTACTGGTAATTTGCTCTAAAAACTACAGTAGTAACTAGTACTGGTACATGTTCGTAATTAATTGAACAAACATATGGGCAACACAGACACACACACTACTACTAGTACTACTACTTCTCACATGCTGGCCAGACGTCGCCGTTCTCCTTCCTGGCTTTATCGGCGACACCCCACCGTGCTTGGATCTCCGTCGAGCTCTCAGCCGCAGTGCGTGCATCCTCTTCTTTCTTGCGGCGGCGGGCCTCTCTTTTCTTGAGTGCTTTCTGCCTTTTCCGCTCCCTCTGTGCGGCTTTGGCCGCCTCTTCCTCTACCGCCCATTCGGCCTTAGCAGCTTCAAAGTCCGCCCACGTAATTGTGAGGTCGCGAGCGGCGATGAACTCGACACGGCGGGACACCATTGCTTCCCTACCATTTTGTGTGCGATCATGGGCGGAGAGGAACTCGGTGCGGCGGGATGCCATCGCTTGCTTACCGGTTAGTGTGCGGCGCGGTGGCATGAACACGCTTGGTGAGAGCTCTGGGGCGGAGTGGCCAGACAACCGTATATAGTGCATTGGTTTGTCAAGAGCTCAAGGACAGAACACAAAGGAAATTTGGATTCCCCTTCAATCCTGGTCATTTATTACCAAGTAAAATGCATTGGCGGTCATCGAACTTGTCTTGATAGCTCACTTTGATCATTGTATACGAGATATGGTGATTATACGGTCACAGGCTCAGCGTATAGCTCCGTATTTGTCTGGTTGACCAGTCAAATAGTCCGCATGCGCCTCATCAGCTCGTGTTCTGTATCTATCTATCTATGTGGGCCTACCTGTCAGTGGAGAAAGAAATAAAAACCAAAATTATGCGTATGAGAGGAATCAAACCACGGACTCGTCGCTGCAATGCACACTCGTCAGGTGATACGTCTCCAAGGTATCTATAATTTTTTATTGTTCCATGCTATTATATTATCTGTGTTGGATGTTTAATAGGCATTTATATGCTATTTTATAATATTTTTGGAACTGACCTATTAACCGAGGCCCGGTGCCAGTTTCTGTTTTTTTTTGCCTATTTTAGAGTTTCGCAAAAAATGAATACCAATGGAGTCCAAACGGAATGAAACCTTCATGATGATCTTTCTTGGACTGAAAGGAAACCAGAAGACTTGGAGATGAAGTCAGAGATGCAAAGAGGCAGCCACAAGGCAGGAGGGCGCGCCCAGGGGGTAGGGCACGCCCCCTACCTCATGGGCCCCTCGTAGCTCCCCCGACCTAGTTCCTTCGCCTATATATACCCTTATACCCTGAAAACATCCAGGGGAGCCACGAATCCACTTTTCCACCGACGCAACCTTCTATACCCGTGAGATCCCATCTAGGGACCTTTTCCGGCGTCCCGCCGGAGGGGGATTCAATCACGGAGGGCTTCTACATCAACACCATTACCTCTCCGATGAAGTGTGAGTAGTTTACCACAAACCTTTGGGTCCATAGTTATTAGCTAGATGGGTTCTTCACCTCTCTTTGATTCTCAATACCATGTTCTCCTCGATGTTCTTGGAGATCTCTTCGATGTAATATTCTTTTGCGGTGGGTTTGTCGAGATCCGATGAATTGTGGATTTATGATCAGATTATCTATTAATATTATTGGTTCTTCTCTGAATTCTTATATGCATGATTTGATATCTTTGCAAGTCTCTTCGAATTATCGGTTTAGTTTGACCTACTAGATTGATCCTTCTTGCAATGGGAGAAGTGCTTAGCTTTGGGTTCAATCTTGCGGTGTCCTTTCCCGGTGACAGTAGGGGCAGCTGGGGGTGTTAAGGAACCTTTTGCCACAAATGAATTTCTCGATTTCTTGCCTAGGAGTTCACTCATTGATAAAACCAAAGAGTCTCCTAAGGATTATACGTGTTCAATTGAAGAATTGCATACCAAAGATGGCAATACCTAGATCTATTCGTGTTTTTATGCCTAGCTAGGGGCGTTAAACGATAGCACTAGTTGGCAGGCAACCCAATTTTATTTTTGTTCTTTGCTTTTTGCTCCTGTTTAGTAATAAATAATTCATCTAGCCTCTGGTTAGATGTGGTTTTATGTTTTAATTAGTGTTTATGCCAAGTAGAACCTTTGAGAAAACTTGGGTGAAAGTTGATTTGATCTTGCTGAAAAACAGAAACTTTTGCGCTCACGAGATTATTTGTCATTTTTAAAAGAAGAGTGATTTTCAGTTTCTTATTTTTGCAGAAGATTAATAGACAGATTCCTCACGTCCACCAATTTATTTCATAATTTTTTGAGTTACAGAAGTATTCGAGAGTTACAGATTACTACAAACTGTTCTGTTTTTGACAGATTCTGTTTTTCGCGTGTTGTTTGCTTATTTTGATGAATCTATGGGTAGTATCGGGGGGTATGAACCATGGAGAAGCTAGAATACAGTAGATATTACACCAATATAAATAAAAAATGAGTTTGCAACAGTACCTTAAAGTGGTGATTTATTTTCTTATACTAACGGAGCTCATGAGATTTTCTGCCGAGTTTTGTGTTGTGAAGTTTTCAAGTTTTGGGTAAGGATTTGATGGACTATGGAATAAGGAGTGGCAAGAGCCTAAGCTTGGGGTGGTGTCTAAGGGTGGTCGCCGAAGGCTAGCTAGCAACAAGAGCAGTTGCATGGACGTCTGGTTGTCTATACGTGTCGCATACGCTTCAAAGGCTCGTCATCCATGAGTTCACATTTTACCACCATGCCAGCGTCTGACCGCCTTGGCCTACCGAAATCCCTTCCATCGCTAGCGCGCGCTTCCTGCCTGAAACGGTCACCGTGGATCCAGAACGTCAATGCCGCATTCATGCCCGATGCGACCTCTCACTGGCACCAGCATTGCAGCACTGCGACGGCTGAGAGAGCACCACCCGTGCGGCATCCCGATGCAAGGGACTGCTCCGTGTTAATGACACCACGACCATCCGTCCGTCTGCCGCCCACATTAATGACATGCGCCTGCTGACAAACCTACTCCGGCGCCAGCCATCCATCCGTCTGCCGCGGCTCATTGCCATTCGCCCGCTATATTAACTTTAGCCCCAGCTCCCAGCCATAGCCAAAGACCCACAGTCATTCTCATCCGGTCCCTTCCTTCTGTCGGCACCACTCCAACTATGGCCTCCTGGCGCTCCAAAGCTCTCTTGGATGTACAGTCGTAGGAGCAGACGAAGGACATCAGCCGGTCCGCTCCGGGCGCGCTCCATAGCTCTCTTGGACATACTGTCGCAGGAGCAGATGAAGGACATCGCCGGCTCCCCCTGGCCTCCTTCCACCGCCATGACCACGAAGCCGACGCGCGTGCGCGGGCGTAGCCGGCAGCGAGGAAGAGTAGTACATGGTAGGTCACCACTGCTTTGGTCCCAGGAAGGCCATCGCTCCTCCACTCAGTCGATGCCAAGCTTGGTGGGGTAAACATCGGTGGCCGATTAGCCACTTGACGGTGACGTGGAGGCAGAAATCTTTAGAACCATGTGCTTTGGAGGAGGAGGTTATCGAGGCGGAGATGGACAAAGGCGAGGTGGATGAGGAGGAGGCAAAGGCAATAGCCGGAGTGTCAGTTCTCGCGGCTCATGGCCAGACATGGTGGTCGGGCGCTAGCGATCGTTTAGATTAGGTTTACAGTAGGGTTTAGTACGGTTTGTGCAAAATATGTAATGAATTTCATCCAGTTTATAGGAAAAGTTTTCAAAATGTAATGAATTTCATCTGGTTAATTTGAAATTTTCTTTGTTTGCACTGTAGCACGTCATACCACTCAAACTAGCCCGCCTAACGCGCGGGAAAGCCCCACCCTCGTCATTTTGTTCTGGATTCTATTGATTGATCGCATGAAAATGTTACGCTTTCCTAGTTCAAATGGAAAAGGCGGCACACTTAAAGCACACCTAGTGCGTTTGTGTCGCACCCCCGACAGTCCGGCTCGCACGCTGCTCACCAAAAGGGACACACATTGTCTTGCATTTTCACTAACATGTGGGACTGCAATTGAATAAACCGTCGATAGCCGAAATCTAATCGCTCAGCAGGCATCGGCTGAGAAGAGAGATACGGGGGAGGGATAAGAGATCGCGCGCCCGTCACACACGGACTCCAAGAAATATGGTGATAATGTGAGGTGGGCCATGCGGGATTCAGGACCGCTTCCAAGCTCGCTTCTGACCGCCCTGGCCCACCAGAAAACCCCTCCCCATCCTATGCGTGCTCCCCCCTAGACGCCAGCTGCCTGCATTCATAGCAAGTAGGTAGTACAATACTGGGCTATAAGCCCGCTTATGTGGAGGAGAGAGAGGCATTGACAAAGTCAAGGAGTGGGCTCTGCAAGAGCCCTTCTCTACACGTGCTCCTAGGTATAAAAAACTAATTCTAAAAAAAGGTATAAAAAACAATTGTGTCTAAGAAAAGAAGGTAAAAACATCTGAGAGGAAATAGATAGAGAGAAAGTGAGAAAAAGTTGTAACCTTATAGCCAACCTTATAGTCAACACTATGGTACATGAGGAAGGAGGGAGTTGTGCCTATGCCAAGTTCACTGGGCTGTCGCGTTTCACACTCCTTCATAACAGTGGAGACAATAGCTTTCATAAAAAATAAACAATTAATACTCGTTGCTCGCCCTCGATATCGGAAAGAATACTTCCATTCACCGACATGTGGGACATCAACCATCCTGGTCCACCTGCAATGCAGAAAATTATCCTGGTCCACCCCGGTCGTAGCGCAGGCCCAAGCTTTCCCACTGTAAGTTGGTCGGACAAAGGAACCATCATGACTTCATTGAATTCTGCTTCTTCAAGAAAACTTATTGTACCCACAATACTGCTACCACACGCGTAGACTGGACGACACTGTAGCACGTCATATCACTGAAACCCACTAGGTCAAACTAGCCCCCCTAGGATTTGTACGTCTCTGTACTGCTATGATTTTGTGTTCTAAAAAATATCCTTTGTCATTCTAACGATTATGAGTAGAAAGAGGCTCTCTCTCTCTAGATCTCTCTCCATCCCACAACCCCTCTAGCACACGTACACACTCTCTGTAGCCACTCCGAAAGTATGATGTCACTACACATTCACACTTCCAACAAAAAAGTTACACATTCACGCATGTTACAAGTACGTGCCAATTTTGCTGGCTATTAACGTGAGGCCTCCTTTGGCTTAGAGGAATCTAGTAGGAATTTCATAGGATAGGATTTCTATAGGAAAAATTTCTGTAGAGCCTTTTGGTTTATAGGAATGGAACCATATTCCTATGGAGGAATTCTTCCTATCCTCCACATTTCATAGGGAAATAAACATTAGCCTAGACTCAATGGAAAAAATCCTATGATGTGAATCAAAGGTATCTCCTTTCCTATTCCTACTCATAGGATTTAAGATACATGTCATCTCATTTCCTATGACTTTTCCTATTGCTACGATTTTCCTACCCTATGAACTAAATGAGGCCAGAATGTATACATGAGCCAACTCTTTGAGTTTGATGTGAATTAATGTATAACTGTGGATATTGTTTGATCGATCGCTAAGCCCACAATTTTAGGAGCTTGGGCTATTGGCCAATCGATGACGGATCAGACCTATAAGCGTACCACGAGCTCATCAACCCCAAGGTTTCTCTTTGGTGACTGTTTTGCAAGTACTATAGCTCGCACAATAGCTAGCCTACTAACACCAAGAATCATCAAACAAGCCCTACTGATATGATAAATAGTTCAAACTTACATCTAAGCATGCCATATATTACATCAAAATCTGGTGAGGATACATCTGTTTCCATAACTCGGAGAGGGTTCAGATCATTCACTATCAAACAAAAGTAGCAAGTACCGCCCACACTAGATAGTGCACTAGCCCTAAGATGGTTTGATAACACGCATCATTCTGGTAATTATACACAATGCAAACTACCTTGAAGGATTAGCGTGACCAACTATTTCTTGTCATCGATCTCTCGGGCAATGACCACATCATCGACAATGGCATGGGAATCGATCTCTGGGGCGATGTCCACAGGACAGACCGCGACATCAAAATCGATCTCTGGGGCGATGTCCACAGGAGACAGCGGCGTTGAAATCGATCTCCGGGGCGATGTCCATAGGATGGACCGCGACATCGGAATCGATCTCTGGGGCGATGTCCACAGGACGGACAGCGGCAGCAGAATTGATCTCCGGGGCGATGTCCACTGGACAGACCGCAACATCGAAAACGATCTCTGGGGCGTTGTCCACAGGAAGGACCGCGACATCAGAATCATCAAGGACGTCCACCAACACCTACACAACCCTAACATATTAGCAAGCACATTGCAAATAATCAAAAACCACAACTATGGTAAGCCATTTTTTTACCTTGTGTAGCTCACCAGGGGATCCCATCCCTCCCAGGGCCATCGCCTTGCCAGGGAAATGCTACTTCTCAACGGCGACTATCTCGTCAAACTCGGCCTTGAGCCTATCATAGGTGGCCATTAGTGTTTCTGGGGTAGGCACGGTGGGACCCTTGCTGTTCTTCTAGCTTTCTTTGAGGAGTTCGTCCTCCAACATCGTCAACTCTTTGGCCAATGCTTGTTTCTTGGAGTTCTTTGTCTCCATGGGTTGGCCCGCCGACATGGCTAACTCGTGGATCAGTGCTCGCTTCCTGGAGATCTCTGCCTCGAGTGGGTTGTCCACCGGCAACTCTTTGCCTAGTGCTCCAGGATCCATCAATAAACTAACAAACAAAAAGCAATCGAAAGGAAACCACAATCGCAATGAAAACGGGAAAAGAATAGGCTGTGAGAATCGGTTGGTGCTTGGCAAAAAAGAAGATTCTTGGAATGAAAATATAGTAGCATCACTGATTCGCCTACCTTTCCTTCGTCGGTATAGAAGAAAAATGGCAGAAGTGAGTAGCCTGGAGTGAGGTTTTCTTCAAGGGGAGAAAGGGATTCAACCAGCGTTCCAGTGAAATGATGGTTGCTATGTCCAGTCCAACTTCAAGGCCACTTTACACTGCTGGTAAAGGTGTGGGTTTTGTGATATGATGGGTCATGATGGCCACACCGGGGTGACCAGTGAGTGTCGACTGTAGCACCTCGCTGTGATTTGGTGGATGGCACACAGGTCCGGATGCTTTGATGTCCCGCATGTAGATAGAGCGGCTAGTCATATACAATACTCCGTCCTGGTTATTGGTCCCTATGATAAATCTGTGCCAAATTTTGACTATAAATTGAACTAACAAAATGTTCATGCATGTCACAAAAAGTTACATCATTGAAAACTATGTTTAAATACGAACCAAAGGATATAATTTTTGTTAACACGCACTAATGTTTTGTCAGTTAAATCTTTGGTCAAAATTTATCACAAATTACAAAGGGGCCCAATAAAGATTGTACTCTCACATTTTGTTTTGAGGATACTCCCACACAGAAAATATAAATAATAATGCATGTTGGGGTAGCCCACGTTTCCGATAATTTTAGCCGTGGGCTTGTTCACAAATTTTACAAGATAGTGGTTTTTCACTTAATGGAGGGTCTAGTACCAGACTTGAACGATACAAAGTGCGACCTAGCACACCATAACACCACTTGGAATAATCGGGTAGCTATCTCAAAAAACAATCAACAACTCAAAAAAATGGCAACCCGGCACGTACACAATTTTAAACAATTGTTTTGATGGAGTGAAAAAATAAAACTACCCCACTATATGTATATATAAGTTGGAGCCTCCGCGCTTGCTTGCTGGGGTTGCTCTATTCACACACTCTCATCCTCTCCAGATCTAAACAAGATAGCGGCGGTAAACACTATCTTTCTATCCTCACCGCTGGTTACAGATCCGGACGTATCCCCCTCCGCTGGTAAAGGGGAGTAGGGGCAGCATTTAGGCCGTCGTCGACAGTGAGGAAGGAGACCCACTGTCGGCCGCACCATTATCTCTAGCCGAATGCTGGCACGGGAGGTCCTCCAATCCCTTCGTCGCTACCCTAGTGTGGGCGGATTCGGCCTCCCGCCGCCCACCTATCCACATCCCGACGACCTTCAGGTATATCTTCCTTCGAAATCGGCCTAGCTCTACTTCCCCAGCTTGCTACGTCGCTGCATGTGGATCATTTTCTACCTCTCAGCCCCTCTCGATCGGATGGTCCAACGTCACCTAATTTTTTTCTATTGTTAGAGGTAAAGCTACTTCATGGAGTCGAATCTTGTACTTGGTTCAAACAAAAAATAAAGGGGGAAATTTAGTATGTACATCGGACTTGGTACAAATAGGAAGGAAAGGTGGTGAAAGTAGTACAAACTGGTCATCCAACCCGTCTCTTGGTTGAAAAGGGAAACATAGGGAAAATGCTTTACATAGTGGTATGACCAGGACTAGATTTGCTATCCACGCATAGGAGTAGGTGGCTAGAGTGAACAAAAATGGGACCAACCCAGATATGTTTCTTGGATGTTTGTTTCTCGGGGCAAGAAACTCTTAATCACCACTTTATGCCCGGTTTAGGTACATGGTGCTGGACTGCTGGTGCACCCACTGTCCCATGCCCTTATAGCAAATATTTAGCTGTTCTTAATCTAATGCCCCAGGTAAAATGAAGCCATGCCACAGTTATAAGCCATGACAAGTTTAGCCAATTGTTTTTGCCAGTAATCGTTTGAGACTCTGACTATTTCCTCGGTTGCTTCTTGTGCACACAGGGATATCCATTTCACCTTGTTGCTATTGCGACCTTTTGGTGCCTACACAAAACACTTCTTAAAAGAAGTGACTTTTGTGTTGTTTAACTGGAATGTCAGAATGGAATGTTGGTTCATTTCGGTGGAACTGCACAAAGGGAGATCTGTGTTCCAATCTTTATCATCCAAATCGGCACCATAACCTTCCTTTAGGGAAGAACGATATTTAATGCATGTGTTCATCTCTATTTTGTACTGCCATGAGAAAATAATGCTATTGTTTACTAGTACACCTGTATTCCCTCATCGACAAAACCAATTCGAAAATAGAAGGCCAATCATGTACTTGGTTTCAGCAACTGGTGAGGAGAAAGAGAAACAGAGCATGAAGAGGAAGAAGAAGAAGAAGGAGGAGGAAATGAAGAAGATCACACGATGGTACCGTCCTATGTTATCCTGACATCTTGCTAGTGGTATTGTATTGCTGTGTTGCTACTAGTCTTAATTTACTTGGAAGACTAGCAAGATGCTCGTTCGTTGCCGCAGAGTAGTACTTGGCTTGATGACACATCATACTAATTAATCGGATTCTAGAGGCATGTGTGACCCAGCTCTAAACGATCAACAGTGCCAAGGTGATCTGCTAAAGCCGAGGCCATTCAAGGGCTCTGGCAACGTCTCCCTTACATGTGAGACGATCCTCCAGGGAGCCCTTCCACTTCTGTTGTCTCTCCTGCAAGGTCACTTCATTAATCAGGAGCACTTAAGTAGCACTAATTTATTGCTGCCTAATTTTCCTGTCTGGGTTAAACAAATCTTTAGTAGCACCCTATGTTGAATCATGTACATGTATATCTATGTCTGTGGAGGTGAAATATGTGGTGGAGCAGGGAGGGAATCTTGGTAGTGTCATGACATAATAATGCTATTGTCTTTCTATCCTTCCTCACTAAGCTAATGAAGGTTTCACCTTGTTCCTACTTGTGCAAACAGGGATCACGTTGTGCCAATCGTACATTTTAGTGGAACTACACAAGAGAATACAATGAACTGTATCCTAGCCAGTGCTTTAACCCTGCTGGAAGTTTTTGATAATCTTTCGATATAATCTCACCACTGGTAAACAAGAGTTATTTCAGCCATACATTTGAAGTGCACAAAAATATATACTATTGAGTGATTCCAGTGAGTGCTTTATCATCTCTTCTGGGACTACTTGAATAAGCTTTTTTGCTCAGGTTGGTATCGGCCTAAGGCCTTCAGCCATATTAGTTTGATGTACGTATATATGTATCGTGCTACTGTGTTGCTACTATCATGAGAAACTCCTTTATCTTTGCACGTTAAAGTTTTGCAACCTATGATACATGGCAATGCTTTGAGTGTTGAGCTAATTGGCACTGATTAAATAAAGTAATACCTCTCTTTAAGCAAGACTACTATGTTGCTAACTTTACCCATTAAGATAATGAGGGTGCTTCTATTTGTTAGTGTATGTTTCATCAACTTGTCCCACTATTACAGTAATCTCACTCTCTCAATATATGTGCCAACAGGGATGCTCGATATTGGCGGAACCGCACAAAAACTTTGGGTGCTTCATTGCCTCGACCACTTCCTTCCCTTCCTGTCGATTGCTTTGTCTTGACTTGCTTGCTTCTGTCTTTTCCTATCAGTCGCTTATCTCGGCTTCTAGTCAAAGGAAATAGTAATTGATATGCTACCTCACATAGGTTGGTACCAGTCTTTATCCTGATTATTGTGCTTTTCATATGTATTGGTAATTCGGTATTGTGCTACTATTTGCTGATTTCATAAAGGAGTAACTTGGATCCTAAACTCCCAGGCAAATCATTACAATGGGCGATTTCAATAGAACTGCACAAAAAGATCTGATGGACAAATACTTATGTACCTGCTATGTACTCCAAAGTTCACTCGGACAAGCATCAATGTTGACAAGAAGAAGTGTGTATATTCATTCGAGTATCAACCGGCATCAACCAATTGTCAAACTCCAAGTATTAGGAGTGAACACCAAAAATATTGCTTGGCTCATAGCCCAGAAAAATGCAGTCCAGTATTTGGTCACAACTTCTGCCTTTTGGTTATCGGCACATATGGTAGCGAACTGTATGGCATGGAGTCTAAAGATTCTAGACAAGTTGGTTGATGCGTATATTCATCTGGCACTTAATCAGTCTGCACGCCAGGGATGCTCCATTTCAATTGAACTGAAAATTTGGGTGGTTCATTTTATTGACCGCCTCCTTTCTTGTCTGCAATATAGAATTTTGGCGAGCAACAGGACCAAGATGAGCCAGTAAACAAGTTGGATGAAAGTAGTGGCCAAGTTGCTCAAACCTCCCTCCCCCCTCGACATCGAGGCCACTATCTCGAGGATAAACCTAGAAGCAAAGTTCAGATTGTCTGAGCTTCCTCTTATGTACTCAAAAGTTTACTCGTACAAGCATTAATGTTAGCAAGAAGTACCTCAGACTGAACACCATTTAGCAGTCTGTACCCTAGGTAATTAAAGTTTGTCCATGGATGATATTCGTCGTGATCTCAATCATTTGGATGCATAAACATACTGAACATGCGTATATCTGAATCTTTTTGTGAATTATTTATGAATATTTGTCTTGTGATCTGTCAATCATTTGGATGCATAGACATGCTGAACTTGTGTATATATGAATCTTTTGAGTTGTTGATTGTGAATGTTGGCTATGAATATGAACGTGTCCTGTGAACCTGAGTTTGATATGAATGTTTACCTTTTCTGTTGTACTTGTGTGTGAACTTGTTAGTATGTCTATTGTGGGATTTGTGACGTGTGGGTGTCAACGGCACACCTTCCCGAGAAGAATTGCACCTGCTTGTTAGGGTAGCAATGACGCATCAGCTCTTTTTTATCTTTTTGCTCTGTCTTCCCCCTCCCCCGCTCAACCCCTATCGTAATGTTTTCGGCCTAAAAAATAACATACTATTGCGTTGTTTTTGGGGCTTGATGCAAAATCGAGTGCTGTTTTCTATAGGCTGGCCTGCCCAGCAAACGGGTTGCTGGTCCACCATGGATTGGGAGGCGAAAAATACGAGTTGTATGGTGCAGAGGCAAGTAAAAAAAACCATCGAGAGCCATCCACTGAGAAAAATAATCGTGTCTGATGTGCTTCTTCAGTCGCGCCGCCGGCCCCCTCTTTTAATCTAGTTCGCTCCATTCCCCAACTAGCAGCACGGGACAGAAGTTTACCTCCCCCTCACGCTGCCGGGGGATTGAAGAAGCATGGCATAAAATCCAACACCGCTGATGGCTTCTTGTCCAAGTGATTTTCAGATAAGAAATTGCATGTTTCAGAGGCAGAGCATTTAAATCAACATGCACTTTTCAAACATGGATAACAGAATGTTGGAAATTTTATTCATGGTAAAAAATGGAACTAACAAGTTAACATCATGCCGATCAACATTTTGTATAGCACATCTTCATATGATGCAAAGTTAAAAAGATATGCTATTTTCAAAATGGCAAGACAATGCTGTGTGCGAAAAACTAGATAAACTAGGGATGGATTTTTTGCAAGTGTTAGATATTTTTCAAGTGCACCAGTTGGAATCGAACCCGGGCAGTACAACTTTTGGGTGAGAGGGCTGCAGCCACCGGGTTAGTGCGGTGTGTTCAAATGAATAAAGGCGTCTTCCCCGGCTCCGGTTCTTTCCCGTCCGTGTGCGCTCGCCGTGGAGCCATCGTATGCCATTGTCAACATGCTCAGTAAACGAGAGGAATCAGGAGAGGACTGTACGCCAAGAGACTGACAGTGGGGACCCACCAGGTCCAAGCCGTATGCAAGCCAGTGCCTCATTAGAAAAAAAAGCTTCCTCCTAATTGTATACTGACGTTGGGGCCCACGGGTTTGTCAACCTATAGTCAATAAACGAAATAAATTTACAACGATGTCATCAGGGAGTTTTTTATTTCAGGGGTATCGGGGATCTTTTTTGTTGTTGTTGCAGGAAAGGGGTATCGGGGATCTAGCTGGTATCATTTTTTCCAAAAGGTGAACAAGTATCAACTAGGCCTAGGTTTTGTTTTTAACATGCGTAGCCCACGACATACCGAGACAATGGTTTCAACTTATTTTTTGAGGTCCATCATGTACGTACCGGCCTATGGGCCTCCCAACATAGGTTTTACTTTTTCTTAAAGATCGGCAACCCAATGTATTTTTTTAATAAAATGCAGATCTCTGTTCTATTTATCTATATATAAAAATAATAATATTGTGTCCAATTTATGTTTTCCCTTCTAACCACATTATATATATTTATAGTATTACTATTATCGTATATTTAATAGAGACTTACATATACATTATAAAAACAGACCACACCTTATTAACTTATAAAAGTAAATGTTTAACAGAAGTTGGCAAGGAAAATCCTGGTGATTGCGTACAAAAGCTTGCGAAGATTTTAAGGACCAATGTAATAATAACGCGCGCATTTTTCTTTTGAGCAATAACTCGCTAATTTGTTAATTATATATATATATAAAATGTGTCACTCTGGTTTATGATTTTATATTAATTGCTCCTTCTAACCTAAAATTATATATAGACAAGCCCAGCTAATTTGTGTATTTCAAGAAAGTGCAAATGGGTTGGGATTTCTTAGAAAATATTAAATGGGCCACATTGACACAAAATTATTTGTTCACCTAGCCCAGCAAATGGACTGTATGGGTTAAATATATGCCACATTTTTGCAGGCTGATGTCGGATTACGGGTTCCGCAAACCCTTAAGAGGTTTAAACTCTGGGGTGCGTGCGGAGATCTCAACCTACCCAGCCTGCCTACTGGCGATCCTCCAAAGCCTAGCATGACAAGCTCAAAGAGACAAAGAGACACATCAGTGTATCCTAGTTCGGGCCACCTTGCGGTGTAATACCCTACTCCAGCTTTTGCTGGATTGCCTCAGAGGGCCAAGGATGAACTAATACAGTGGATGAACTGGCCTCAGGAGGTGAGGTGTTCTTGAGCTCAAGGGAGATGGTGTGGTGTGAGCTAGTTCGACTTGTCTTGCCTCTATGGTGGTGGCCAGTCCTATTTATAGTGGCCTTGGTCCTCTTCCCAAATGTTGTCGGGAAGGGATCCCACAACGGCCGGATTTGAAAGGGGACAAGTAGTACAACTTATCCTGACAAACGTAGTCTTCGCCTACGAAAAGCCTTTGGTCGTGACACTGCGGTGGGCCCCCGTCATGCCGTCCTGGCGGTCTTGGTCTTGTTGCACCAGAATGGAAACCTTTGGCTAATTCCTCGTGACTCCGCGCCTACGGCTTGCCTCCTTTGCACCGAAGAGGAAACCTGCGCTCTACGCCCGCCTGGCCTTGGTCCTCATGTCTCACGTCAGCTGAGCCTCATGAGGTATACCTTGCATAGAACTCTCCGCCCCTCGGGAGCCAGCCTGGTGAGGCTGATCCCCTCGGGGGACTTGGCGTCGTCCGCCTCGTGAGGTTTGGCCCCTCGCGAGTGAGGGAGTCCTGGATTAGGGGGTCCTCGGACAGCCGGACTATATACTTTGGCCGGACTGTTGAACTATGAAGATACAAGATTGAAGACTTTGTCCCGTGTCCGGGTGGGACTCTCCTTTGCGTGGAAGGCAAGCTTGGCAATTCAGATATGTAGATCTCCTTCTCTATAACCGACTCTGTGTAACCCTAGCCCCCATTGGTGTCTATATAAACCGGAGGGTTTAGTCCATAGGACAAGAACAATCATAATCATAGGCTAGCTTCTAGGGTTTAGCCTCTACGGTCTCGTGGTAGATCAACTCTTGTAATACTGATATCATCAAGATCAATCAAGCAGGAAGTAGGGTATTACCTCCATCAAGAGGGCACGAACCTGGGTAAACATCGTGTCCCCCGCCTCCTATTACCATTAGCCTTAGACGCACAGTTCGGGACCCCCTACCAGAGATCCGCCGGTTTTGACACCGACATTGGTGCTTTCATTGAGAGTTCCACTATGCGTTCATGATAAGGCTTGATGGCTCGCCTTGTTGTCAAGGACAACATCACCTCTAGAGGAGCCCTGGCTGTAGGCCAGACTCTCCGGCTGGGCAGCTTCGTCATGACCGTCTGTTCGGCCGCCACGCCGACGATGACTTCTCCGGTCATCAAGAACCGCCTCCACGTCAGCTCGGAATTCACCGAGCAGATGGATCCAATGGAGCTCTCCTCCTTGAACGAGCTCTTGGATCGCATCGCTGCCCTGGGAGTCGATACGGACTATGATCGGATCGGGCTTAAACCCGACCAAAGGGAGATTAACTCTCCGCTGGTCACCCATCAGATAGCGGTGGTGGAGGAACAATGCGGCAATTCTTCCTCTATTTTGAGGACGAACTATGTCCGGATTCCCGAGCTCTCCGAGCTGGATACCCTTCTATGAGAGGACATGGCCCAGGCTTTGAACCTAGAATTGGACGGCGAGCCAGGAAAAGTAGGCAGCATCCGGGAGTCCGAGCCGCCAAGCTCGCCGCCAAGCTCGGAAGCTCCTCTGCCCCTGGGTCTTAGATCGGGTCAGGGTTTGGACTTAAATCTACCCACCCACCCAGACACAAGTGATCTTTCCCACATTAGACAAGAGCCCCAAGAGACAGTACATCACTTATGGGCCAGATTCCTCCTTGTAATGAGCAAGGTTAAGGACTGTCCGAGGAAGACGCAATCTCATTCTTTTGCAAAAATTGCACGGACAAGGGAATTCTCAACGCCATAAGTCGCCGTGACATAGCACACTTCGCTGACTTGGCGGCCATAGTACAGAAGTACTGTGCGATGGAAAGCACATGGAAAACCCAAACAAAATTTTGGGATCCTCCGGCTCTCACTAAACCCCTTGTCCGAACAAAAAGGGTGCACTCTTGCAAGTCACCAGATCCAATTACAAAGAAGCCAAAGCCCACTACATGGCGTGGAACCGTATTGGAGGGATGGCTCAATGGGCCATGCAAAATTCATAGTACGCCGGATACCATACCAACGCACAGCCTGAGAGCATGTTGGATACTCCGGCAGGTGGCCAAGAGCGGTGAGGATCTCCTCATCAACGGTACTGCAGAGCACCATCCCGCAGAAAATAACAATACAGTACTAACAGTCTTCGAGACTTTCGCCTCAAATAATAGGCATAAGCGAGCACTCCGCAGCCTCGCCAAAGTCTGCCATGTTGCAACAATAAATCCGTGGAATGACACAGCCATAACCTTCAATGCCAGTGATGAACCTCAATTCCGAACAGTCTGAGCACTAGCCGCTTTGGTCCTTAGTCCAATTGTGGACGGCTTCCGGCTTACTGAAGTGCTCATGGACGGGGGCAGCAGATTAAACCTCATCTACGAGGAAACTCTTAACAAAATGTAAATAGACAAGAGCCGCATTGAGCAAAGCAGCACGAGCTTCAGAGGTATCATCCCTAGTCGGGAGGCACGATGCGCGGGAAAAATTACACTAGATGTGGTATTTGGCACGCCGAAGAATTATAGCTCCGAAGAGATCACATTCCAAGTGGCCCCGTTCAGTAGCAGATACCACGCCCTTTTAGGGCGGGACGCATTCATGAGCTTCCAAGCTATACCCCATTACGGGTACATGAAGCTCAAGATGCTTGGGCCCAATGGAATAATCACTCTAGCTAGTGATCCGGACGTAGCACTCCGCGCCGAAAATAAAACCGCCGCTCTAGCCCTTGAGGCATTATCCGAAGCCCTCGCGGCCGAAGAACTAACTACGCTGCGCTCCACGGTGGACAGGGACGACGTGATACTCGACAAATGACCCCAGTCCACCTATTTCAAACCAGTGGATCAAATAGTCAAATTCCAGGTCCACCCAGTGGACCCTACAAAAACAGCATCCATCGGGGCACAGCTGAGCCCCACAATAGACGCCGCACTACGAGAATTCTTGTGCGAGAATTGGGACATCTTCGCCTGGCATCCTTCAGACATGCCAGGTATCCCACGCACACTAGCCGAGCATAGCCTAAACATACTGAAGGGATACAAGTCGGTCAAGCAGACTCTTCGACGCTTTTTAGAACCTAAGCAACAAGCCATGGGAGAAGAGCTAGCCAAGCTACTCAAGGCCAGATTCATCAGAGAAATAAAACATCTGAACTGGCTAGCAAACCTGGTGATGGTACCAAAGAAGGACAAATCCTGGCGCCTATGTGTCGATTTCAAGGACCTCAATAAGGCCTGCCCTAAGGATCCCTCCCCCCTCCCCCGCATCGATCAAATCATCGATGCTACCGCAGAACACGACTCATTGTGTTTCCTCGACGCATACTCCAGATACCATCAAATCAAGATGGCAGAGTCCGATCAAGCCGCAACAGTATTCATCAGTTCGTACGGCCCCTTCTGTTTTAACACCATGCCTTTCGGGCTCAAAAACGCCGGTGCAACCTATTAACACATAATTCAGACATGCCTGGAAACACAAATCGGCAAAATAGTAGAGGCATACATAGATGATGTGGTCATCAAAACCAGACACGTTGAATCTTTAATAGACGACTTGAGGCTTACGTTCGATAATCTCCGAACATATGACATCAAGCTCAATCCAGAAAAATGCGTTTTTGGCGTACCTGCCGGAAAGCTCTTGGGCTTCATCGTTTCCAATAGAGGAATTGAAGCAAATCCGGCTAAAATCCGAGCTCTGTCATAGTTGGCTACGCCAATAGACCTCAAGCAAATCCAGAAATTAACTGGATGCGTGGCTGCTCTAAGCCGCTTTATCTCCCGATTAGGAGAAAAGGCACTACCTCTCTATCGCCTTCTTCGATGCACCGAACACTTCGAGTGGACGGATGTGGCTACGGCCGGACTGGAAGAAATAAAGGACCTCCTAGCCGGCAATCCAATCCTGGCCGCGCCAAATCTCGGCGAACCTATGCTGTAATATATAGCTGCAACACATCAGGTTGTAAGCGCAGTGCTCGTCGTCGAACGAGAGACGGACGGACACAAGTTCCTGCTTCAAAAGCCGGTATACTACGTATCCACTGTCCTCACTCCATGCAAGTCACGGTACCCACATTATCAAAAGATAGCATAGACGGTCTTCATGGCATCCCAGAAACTATGACACTACTTTCAAGATTGTTCAATCACAATGGCCTCTGAAGTACCACTCAATGATATAATCAATAACCGCGATGCCATGGGCCGGATTGCTAAGTGGGCTATCGAACTCCTCCCGTTCGACATCACATACAAACCACGGCGAGCCATTAAGTCACAAGTACTGGCTGACTTCGTCGCCGAATGGACAGAAGCCGAACTCCCTAAAGAGTACGGCACGTACTCCAATTGGATCATGCACTTCGACGGCTCTAAGATGCTGGCTGGTCTGGGGCCAGGCATTGTCCTGACATCCCCCACCGGAGATACAGTCCAATACGTACTCCAAATACTATACACAGATTCCAACAATGCAGCCGAATACAAGGCTCTGTTGCATGGTCTTCGGATGGTAGTCTCCATGGGCATTCAATGCCTAGAAGTGCATGGGGATTCGAACCTTGCAATATCTCAAATAAATGGAGACTTCGATGCCAAGGACCCAAAAATGGTGGCTTACCACAATGCCGTCCTCAAAATGTCAGCTCGGTTCGAGGGGCTTGAATTCCAGCATGTGGTCCGGGAAGACAATCAAGCGGCAGATATCCTCACCGGCATCAGCGCTAAGCGCGACCCCGTCCCACCTAATATCTTCGTGGAAAGGCTGTTCAAGCCATCCGTGGTGTGGGAAGGGGAGACGGCAATACTAGTCTGGATCCGAACACAACCCCAGATTCCGAACACTCTGACGTAATCGGAGGCTCCGCCACCGAAATAACACCTTCGGCCCACATGATTATGGCTGTCATCGCCCTGTGGACGGAACCCTTCTTAGCCTACATAAATAGGCAAGAACTCCCTAAGGACCAAAATGAGGCACGTTGCATTGTGCGGCGTTCTAAAGCCTACAAGGTCCACGAGGGAGAGCTTTATAAGAAAAGCGTGACTGGAGTGCTCCAAAGGTGCATCTCAGAAGAGGAAGGACGACAACTTTTGGCAGAAATTCATGCTGGACTTGGCGGACACCACGCTGCAGCTCGGGCCCTTGTAAGCAAGGCCTTCCGTATAGGTTTTTACTGGCCGACAGCCTGAGCAGACGCACAGGACCTCGTCCAATATTGCGTCGGCTGCCAGCTTTTTGCAAATCAAAGCCATATGCCACCTACCGCTCTTGAAACAATCCCCATAACTTGGCCCTTTGCGGTCTGGGGGGCTCGATATGGTTGGACCCCTTAAAGGAGGAAGACATAATAAGAAATACTTGTTGGTCATGGTGGATAAATTCACCAAATGGATAGAAGGCAAACCAGTTAAAACGGCCGAGTCCGGACTAGTGATAGACTTCATATCCGGGGTCGTACACCGTTACGGTGTCTCCCACAGCATCATCACCGATAATGGCTCAAACTTCACAGCCGACGAGGTGAAAACTTGGTGTGGCAAAATGGGCATTAAGCTCGATTATGCCTCTGTCTATCACCCCCCAAAAAATGGTCAAGTCGAACGAGCAAATGGTCTTATTATGAGCAGAATTAAACCCAGACTAGTGCGATCCTTGAAGGAATCAGATACGCACTGGGTCGAGGAGCTCGACTCCGTACTATGGGGGCTGCAGACCATGCCAAATCGCACCACCGGATACACACCATTTTTTATGGTGTACGGCGCAGAGGCAGTGCTACCCTGCGATATCATCCATGACTCACCTCGAGTGTGCATGTACGAAGAGAGAAGCCGAGCTGGATCGGCAGGACAGTTTAGATGCCCTGGAGGAGGAGCGTGACGTCACAAATGCCCGTTCAGCATTCTATCAGCAGCAGGCTCGAAGGTATCAAAGCAGAGAAGTACGGGCCAAAACTTATAACGTTGGCGAACTCGTTCTACACCTACCAGAGAAGAAAAAGGATAATCTCAAGCCCAAGTGGGAGGGTCCCTTCATCATTGATAAAGTTCTCACCGGAGGAGTGTACCGTCTGCGTGATACATCAGATAATCGACTCGAGCCGAACCCATGTAACGCGGCCAGACTCCAAAGATTCTATGCCTAGTGTCGAACTATGTGTTCGTCTCCTTACCTCCATCTTCCTTTTTAAGTTATATTCTCTCTCTCTTTCTTTTTTTTATATATATCCTTAAAAGCTTCAAGTATGCTTCGACCGCACACTCCTGCCGCGCTATGCACGCTCAATATACCTGGGGGCTTCTTATACAGAAGCTTAATATAATTATCTTCTGGGCTTTATGCCCACCACATATGCGTCACTTCTGCATATGTGCCTTTTTCGCCATTATATGCATCGATATGACTTAAGTTTTGGCCAAGCTGGGTTGCCTAGCTCTTGTGTTTATGCCCTACGTTCTCGTTAATTCGGCTAGGGCATAAGGGGAGCACCTCTGCGATTGTTACTGTCGGGTCAGCCGGATGTGTACCTCAGACTGGGTGAAGCCAAAAGCTAGCGTTCTGAAGGGAATATTCGATCGGTGAACAAAAGATGTTTCTTACTTATTTCAATACATGCCCCCAGATGTTTATATCCTACGTCGCTTTTTACAGTTCGGACATGCACATTAGTGCATGCGTACCCCAGGGAAAGGAACCCTTAACGGAACTATTCTCCCTGGAAGATGTTTCTTACTATCCATGTAATATAAGATAGCTAGTTGGGTACTTGTCTGTTCAAGAACTTATGGCCCCTACGCCTAGTTTCCATGCATACCCCGGTTTTCGCATAACTGAGCGGGTATTCGGATACACTCCGGACTGTTGGGTCTGGAGGTTGAAGCGAAAAGGTCCGCCATGACAAATGATTTACAATCTGGCTAGGGACAAAATATGTCAGTTGAAGTACACAGTCACTTAGACTGACTAAATTCTTCTTCTATACCATCCAACAGGCAGTCTAGCCTACAATCCTGTTGGGAATACTTTGCGCCTAATGCTACCTGGTCATATACCAGACTAACGGGGATCTCTTTCCCATCTGACCCAATAGGTCCGACCTCGGCCATGTGGTTCGGGTCAGCCTTGGTGTATCACGTCTTCACCATGGCCCAGGCTTCCCTTTCACCTTGTCGGCAGGCCAATATCTTCCATAATCGGAAGCGCCGCCATGCTCCCTTGAGCATCTCGACAAGCTCTCCCATGCCTTCGGGCAGGGATGCGAACGGCCACAAGGCCTGGGCAATGCCCTGCATCACCTGCAGAATTTGTCCGTGCAGTTGTGCGAGTTCTTGCAGAAGACCGCCTGCAGATCCGGGCATCTCCTCTTCGGGACGACCTCTCAGCATACCTATAGACATAATTATGTTAGGCCGCTTCTTCGCCGAACTTTATAAAGGTTCGGTCGAGCACTTACTAAAAATACCGTGTTGAAGCCTCTTATTGTCCTTCACGGAGTTAGCAATCTGGGCCCGAACATCTTTTAATTCAACGTCCATCCAGGTCTTTGCGTCCCGGAGATCATTCTTCTCCCGTATAACCTTTGTAAGCACGAGCTCGCCAGCCTTTAGCTGTCGTTGAGCATGTTGTTCATCCTCCGATACGATCTCCAGATTACCTCCGGGATTGTGTGCAGAATCTATTGTTAGATCTGCATGCATGCTGAATACTAACTGGTATACGTCAGTACATTCTTTTCGATCAAGACAAGTATTACCAAATGAGGCCTTCTTGGACTCCTCCATTCCGGAGACTGCGGCCCGTAGCTGGGCTTTGCACTCCTCCAGCTCTTTAGACGGCTGAGTATTCTTCTCTGTAACAACCTATGCATACAATGATCCTTAAATCAGTTGTGCCAACTTTTTCAAGTCTCAGGGGCTACTGATATACATACTTGTCAAATTTTCTTACCCGTATATCCTTTACATACTGGTCCGTGGCTCTGGCGAGGCCATCTTGAGCAGCTCGGATGTACGCGTCCCTTGAGTTGAAGGTATTGAACGCCTCTTCAGAGAAATTAGGGTCATGTAGTGTGGCCCGTCGGCGCCTATGATTCATGGCGCTCTCCACTTTGGAGTTTGTAGCGGATAATCTATCTGCATCCTTTGTAGGGGGATCGTCCGACATTGTCCCCGCATTGACCTCCGCCCTTGAGTCCGTCCTCGGAGTCCGCCTGGTGGAGGCATGGCCGGCAGGCTCTCCGAATATAGTCCGGTGAGCGCTTTTTCTGCCAGGAAACCATGGACATTGTTATATTTTAAAGATGATAATTATGTATCATGTTTTTAATCATACCTCTGCGATGGCGTCTCGGTCCTGACCGCCTTCCTTTTAAGCCTACCCGGCTTCGGTGCCCCTTGTTGATGAGTCACCGCGGGTTCGGCGCGGCGTCCCGATGGCCTTCCCTGCAAAACACAATACACATGCGGTGGATAAGGCGCAAAGAGGGGACCCTTTTTGGAAGTTGGGACTCTGGTTTTACTTACATGTGATACAGGGAGTAGGCCAGGATAATCATCTATGATGGCCACCAAGGCACCATCACAGCTTAACTGATAAAATGTCCTGTCGATGAGCTCCACAAATATGTCCGGATCTTCTTCAAGTCTGGGGTCGAGGGCCCGGTCGGGGTCCTCTGGCTGTGGAGACGGGCTATGAACCTCCCTCATAGATTTTCGTAGTTCCTACTATGAATTGGCAAGGTAAATATTTGTGCTAAAGAATGCGGGAAAGACTGGAATAAAAGTTTGCAGCTGCTACGTCTTGAGCTTGCGTTGGTTTTCCTTGAAGAGGAAAGGGTGATGCAGCAATAGTAGCGTAAGTATTTCCCTCGGTTTTTGAGAACCAAGGTATCAATCCAGTAGGAGGCTCCTCAAAAGTCCCACGCACCTACACAAACAAACAAAGAACTCGCAACCAACGCAATAAAGGGGTTGTCAATCCCTTCATGGCCACTTGCGAAAGTGAGATCTAATAAAGATAGTAAGATAAGATAAATATATTTTTGGTATTTTATAATATAGATGCAAAAAGTAAAGATGCAAATAAAAGTAGATTGGAAGCAAATATGATAAGAGATAGACCCGGGGGCCATAGGTTTCACAAGAGGCTTCTCTCAAGATAGCAAAAGTATTACAGTGGGTGAACAAATTACTGTCGAGCAATTGATAGAAAAGCGAATAATTATGAGATTATCTAGGCATGATCATGTATATAGGCATCACGTCCGCAACAAGTAGACCGGCTCCTGCCTGCATCTACTACTATTACTCCACACATCGACCGACTCCTGCCTGCATCTAGAGTATTAAGTTCATAAGAACAGAGTAACGCATTAAGCAAGATGACATGATGTAGAGGGATAAACTCAAGCAATATGATATAAACCCCATCTTGTTATCCTCGATGGCAACAATACAATACGTGCCTTGCAACCCTTTCTGTCACTGGGTAAGGACACCGCAAGATCGAACCCAAAGCTAAGCACTTCTCCCATTGCAAGAAAGATCAATCTAGTAGGCCAAACAAAACTGATAATTCGAAGAGACTTGCAAAGATAACT
This sequence comes from Triticum dicoccoides, assembly GCF_002162155.2. NCBI lineage: Eukaryota > Viridiplantae > Streptophyta > Magnoliopsida > Poales > Poaceae > Triticum > Triticum dicoccoides. The sequence goes on along the minus strand of NC_041387.1, from coordinate 172,525,496 downwards.
CAATCATACATAAAAGAATTCAGAGAAGATTCAAATATTATTCATAGATAAACTTGATCATAAACCCACAATTCATCGGATCTCGACAAACACACCGCAAAAAGAGTTTACATCGAATAGATCTCCACAAGAGAGGGGGAGAACATTGTATTGAGATCCAAAAAGAGAGAAGAAGCCATCTAGCTAATAACTATGGACCCGTAGGTCTGTGGTAAACTACTCACAACTCATCGGAGGGGCAAGGATGTTGATGTAGAAGCCCTCCGTGGTCGATTCCCCCTCCGGCAAAACGTCGGTGAAGGCTCCAAGATGGGATCTCGCGGATACAGAAGGTTACGGCGGTGGAAATTGTGCTTCGGTTGCTCCCCGGATGTTAGGTACGTAGGCTTATATAGGAGGAAGAAGTACGTCGGTGGACGCGCGAGGGGCCCATGAGACAGGGGGGCACGCCCTATAGGGGGGGCACCCTCCTATCTCGTGGAGTCCTCGGCTGCTTCTTAACTTGCACTCCAAGTCCTCTGGATCACGTTCGTTCCAAAAATCACGCTCCCGTAGGTTTCATTCCGTATGGACTCCGTTTGATATTCCTTTTCTTCGAAATACTGAAATAGGCAAAAAAACAACAATACGGGCTGGGCCTCCGGTTAGTAGGTTAGTCCCAAAAAAGATATAAATGTGTAAAATAAAGTCCATAAACATCCAAAAGGGGTAATATAATAGCATGGAAAAATAAAAAATTATAGATACGTTGGAGACGTATCAAGCATCCCCAAGCTAAATTCATGCTCGTCCTTGAGTAGGTAAATGATAAAAAAGAAATTTTTGATGTGGAATGCTACCTAGCATAATTCTCAATGTAATTTTCTTTATTGTGGCACGAATGTTCAGATCCAAATGATACAAAATAAAAGTTCATATTAACATGAAAATGGTGATACTTCAAGCATACCAATCAAAGTAATCATGTCTTCTCAAAATAACAAGGCCAAAGAAAGTTATCCCTACAAAATCATATAGTCTGGTTGTTGCTCTATCTTCATCACACAAAGTATTTAATCATGCACAACCCCGATGACAAGACAAGCAATTGTTTCATACTTTAATAATCTCAAACTCTTTCAACTTTCACGCAATACATGAGCGTGAGCCATGGACATAGCACTATAGGTGGAATAGAATGGTGGTTGTGGAGAAGACAAAAAAGGAGAAGATAGTCTCACATCAACTAGGCATATCAACGGGCTATGGAGATGCCCATTAATAGATATCAATGTGAGTGAGTAGGGATTGCCATGCAACGGATGCATTAGAGCTATAAATATATAAAAGCTCAACAAAAGAAACTAAGTGGGTGTGCATCCAACTTGCTTGCTCACGAAGACCTAGGGCACTTTTGAGGAAGCCCATTATTGGAATATACAAGCCAAGTTCTATAATGAAAAATTCCCACTAGTATAAGAAAGTGACAACATATGAGACTCTCTATCATGAAGATCATGGTGCTATTTTGAAGCACAGGTGTGGAAAAAGAGATAGTAGCATTGTCCCTTCTCTCTTTTTCTCTCATTTTATCTTTTTTCTTTCTCTTTTTTCTATTTCTTTTTTTTCTTTGGCCTTTTTTTCTTTTTGGCCTTCCCCCCTTTTTTTTGTAAAGTCCGAAGTCTCATCCCGACTTGTGGGGGAATCATAGTCTTCATCATTCTTTCCTCACTAGGACAATGCTCTAATAATGAAGATCATCACACTTTTATGGATTTACAACTCAAGAATTACAACTCAAAGCTAGAACAAGATATGACTCTATATGAATGCCTCCGGCGGTGTACTGGGATATGCAATGAATCAAGAGCGACATGTATGAAAATTATGAAGGTGGCCTTGCCACAAATACGATGTCAACTACATGATCATGCAAAGAGCAATATGACAAAAGTAATGCGTGTCATATGAATGGAACGGTGGAAAGTTGCATGGCAATATATCTCGGAATGGCTATGGAAATGCCATAATAGGTAGGTATGGTGGCTGTTTTGAGGAAGGTATATGGTGGGTGTATGGTACCAGCGAAAGTTGTGCGGCACAAGAGAGGCTAGCAATGGTGGAAGGGTGAGGTGCGTATAATCCATGGACTCAACATTAGTCAAAAGAACTCATGTACTTGTTGCAAAAATTTAGAAGTCATCAAAAACCAAAGCACTACACGCATGCTCCTAGGGGGATACATTGGTACGAAAAGACCATCGCTCGTCCCCGACCGCCACTCATAAGGAAGACACTCAATAAATAAAATTGTGCTCCAACTTCATCACAAAGTGGTTCACCATACGTGCATGCTAGGAGAATCACAACCCTTAACACAAGTATTTTTAATAATCACCTCAACTAGCATGACTCTAATATCACTACCTCCATATCTCAAAACAATTATCAAGCATCATATTGATCATAGCATCCAACTCTTTTTCTATGATAGTTTTTATTATACCCAACTTGGATGTTCATCATTCTAGGACCAACTTTATGACTATAGCAAATACCATGCTATTCTAAAAGACTCTCAAAAAGATATAAGTGAAGCATGAGAGACTAGCAATTTCTTCAAAATTAAGACACCACCATGCTCTAAAAGATGGAAGTGAAGCACTAGAGCAAAAACTATCAAGCTCAAAAGATATAAGTGAAGCACATAGAGTATTCTAGCAAATTCTAATCAAGTAGGCTTCTCCCAAAAGGTGTGTACAGCAAGGATGATTGTGGTAAACTAAAAATCAAAGACTAATATGATACACGACGCTCCAAGCAAAACACATATCATGTGGCGAATAAAAATATAGCTCCAAGTAAAGTTACCAATGAACAAAGAGGAAAGAGGGGATGGTTTCCTGGGGCATCCCCAAGCTTAGGCTTTTGGCTATCCTTGAATATCTTGGGGTGCCTTGGGCATCCCCAAGCTTAGGCTCTTGCCACTTGTTGGTGTCAAAACTGGCGGATCTCGGGTAGGGGGTCCCGAACTGTGCGTCTAGGTGGATGGTAATAGGAGACAAGGGACACGATGTTTTTATCCAGGTTCGGGCCCTCTCGATGGAGGTAAAACCCTACTCCTGCTTGATTAATATTGATGATATGGGTAGTACAAGAGTAGATCTACCACGAGATCAGAGAGGCTAAACCCTAGAAGCTAGCCTATGGTATAATTGTTGTTCGTCCTACGGACTAAAAATCCCTCCGGTTTATATAGACACAGGAGAGGGCTAGGGTTACACAGAGTCGGTTACAATGGGAGGAGATCTACATATCCGTATTGGCAAGCTTGCCTTCCACGCCAAGGAAAGTCCCATCCGGACACGCGACGAAGTCTTCAATCTTGTATCTTCATAGTCCAGGAGTCCGGCCAAAGGTTATAGTCCGGTCATCCGGACACCCCCTAATCCGGGACTCCCTCAGCAGCCCCTGAACCAGGCTTCAATGACGACGAGTCCGGCGCGCAAATCGTCTTCGGCATTGCAAGGCGGGTTCCTCCTCTGAATACTTCATAGAAGATTATGAACACAAGGATAGTGTCCGGCTCTGCAAAATAAGTTCCACATACCACCGTAGAGAGAATAATATTTGCACAAATTTAATCTGCTGACGTATTCCGCAGCGTGACATCACGCCACGGCCAAGCTTTTATTAGAATCATTTTACTATCCCACCATAGCACGTTTAGCAAGGCGGTTTCCTTGGCACATCTTGTCGAAGCAGAGATCATGTCTCCTTATTCCGGGATTTCTCATCAATACGGGCATGGGTAACCCAACCGTGCCATTAATCACGACGCTTGGGAGATAAGCGAGTTTTACCAGGCTGGTGGGGGCACATAGTTTCGTCCGCCCATATAAGGGGGATAAGGATCCACCTTTTCCATCTACGCCTTCTTCCTCCTTCGCTTACCCATTTCCGCGCACTCGAGCTCCAGCGCCCAAGTCCGCACTTCCCACCTCAACCTTCTCCAGCCATGTCCGGAGCGGGAGGCAGGTGGATGGCCTCCTCCTTCACGGAGGGGCACATCAAAAAGTTGAGGAAAGCCGGATACTTGTCTAACGACATTGCGCATCGACTTCCCGACAAGGGGCAGCTCGTCCCCACCCCCAGACCCCATGAGAGGGTGGTGTTCCTCCCCCATTTCCTCTGTGGACTGGGCTTCCCACTCCACCCATTTGTCCGGGGGCTCATGTTCTACTACGGCCTGGATTTCCACGATCTGGCCCCGAACTTCATCCTCAACATCTCGGCGTTTATCGTCATGTGCGAGGCCTTCCTCCGCATCAAGCCCCACTTCGGCTTATGGCTGAAGACCTTCAATGTCAAGCCAAAGGTAGTGGGCGGCCAGCAAGTGGAGTGCGGAGGCGCCATGGTGGGCAAGATGCCCAACGTCATATGGCTCGAGGGCTCCTTCGTGGAAACCATCAAGGGGTGGCAATCGGGGTGGTTCTACATCACCAAGCCATGTGATCCTGAATGGGAAGCGGCCCCCGAGTTCCAATCTGGCATACCCACACGGCTCACCTCCTAGAAAGAGAAGGGCCTGACATGGGGTAATTCGGAAGAGCAGACCAGACTCCAAACATGCGTCCAAAACCTGGTGGACAAGAAGGCTAAACTTGTCAACGTGGTCCAGGTCATGCTCATCCGCCGGATCCTGCCGTGTCAACAACGGGCTTTTAACTTGTGGGAGTTCGACCCGGCCCAGCACCAAACTTTGACCAGATTCTTTGACACAACGCACGAGGATGCCTGGAAGGTGCTATTCAAGGGCACCCAGGTCCCTCCTCCCATTACCGAGGATCGCAGATTCTGCGCGAAGCGCCAAGCCAGCATAGTAAGCTTGTTTTACCCTTTACGGGATACTTGTTTTTCATAGTTTGACTCTATGCGGGATCTAAGCTCCCGTTCATTTGACAGGACTGGCAGAAGACGGCCGGACAGATCGGCTGTCCGGCTCCCTTGCCCGAAGACCCAGCAGATGCCCGCTTGGCGAAGCTGCTAGTCCCGGCACCTTATGTGGTGCCAAAGAAGAAGGCCAGGAAGAAGGCCACGGGAACTCGAAAAAGTTCCCGGCGCCAGGTGGTGTCGAATTCATCGTCCGATGACTCCGAAGTGCACTCCTCCCACGAAGACGAGGAGGAGGAAGAATAGGACTCTCCCCCTCCAGCGGGGGGAGGAAAGAAAAGGAAGGCCACCCCAACTAGGGGGGCGGAGGGTCCAAGAAGGGAAGGACCCTTCCTCCGGACTACTCCACCGACGCTGACGACGGCGAAGAGGAGTGGCCATCCAGGGCCAAGCCCCTGGCCAAATCATAAGTATCCGGATACCAGAATAACTCATGGCGTTCCTTTATTGCACCATATCTTCTGACGCCAAATATAATCATGCAGTCCACCCAAGGTCCGGCTCGATGCTTCGTCGAGCGGCTTCCTGGATTCGTCGGATGTGAATAGTCTTTCACTCCCGACTGCTACCTCCCCTCGCCCTACGGACGATGCTGAGGTGGAGTCCCAAAAGGGGCCAAGCCAGGAGGAGGTGGTCCTGGAGGCGCCGCAAGGCGACCTCCCGGACTCCAGGCACCAAGGGGATAAAACCCCAAAGGGCTCTAAGTCCGGCCCTGGGACGGACACCGCACCGGAACCTTCAATGGTTCCGGAGTCCGGCAGGTGCCCCCTAGTAAGAAGGGCAAGCCTACGATGCCGGTGACCTCCGTCCAACCGGAGGCACCGGTTAATTTGCTGGAGGTGCTTAACAGCGCCTCCATCGACGAGGAGCACCGCACTATTATGAGTGCGGTGATCCAGAAGGTTCAGTCTGCCAAGAGCGGGCTGACGGAAGCCTGTGCTAGCCTTCTAATAGGCTTTGAGGTATGTTTTTAAGATATGTAAAAATATTACCGCATAGACAGTAGCCCATGATGCTCAGTTTGGTGTTCGAAAAGAAAAGCCGAACTGAGGATCTAAAAAGATATACGCAGGAGTCTAACATAAGTATGTCAATATGGGAATGCAGGCTGCGTTGCTGACCTCTGCCGCACTGACTGTGGAGGTCGATGCATTGAAGCAGAGCCTCGAGCGGTCCGAGAACGAGCTCGGCCTTGCCAAGAAGCAGCTCGAGGACAAGGAAGGTAAGTAATTCCTTATGTAAGTATATAAAAATATCTGGTTGCAAATAATGACAGGACCAACCTGAGTATTTGCAGGGGCCACAACCGAGGTGGCGACCCTGAAGGGAGCGTTGTCCCAGGCCGAAGACAATGCGGCCGTGGAGTGCACCGAGCGAGAAAAGCAGGAGGCGCGGGAGGTAGAGGTGCAGCAAGATCTCCATGCTCTTGTGAAAAAACACGAGAGTTTGGAGCTTGACTCAAAGACTCGAGAGTCCGAGCTTGCCTCGGCCCTTGAGAGTGCCAAATCTACCAAGGACGAAGCCCAAAAATCCCTCCAAGAAATTGAGGCCATGAAGAAGATAGCGGCGGGTAAGGCATTCCTTATGCAAGGAAAGCACGTGAAAGTAAACTACTTGTTACTTACCCGAGTCCGGAGCTCTCCAGGAGCATTCGTAGATCTGCCCTGCAGTGTGTCCGATGCTGCCGCCTTCTACCAAGCCGAGGAAGGGAGCTCGACGGAGAAAGTGTTCTGGTCCCAGTATGTTGAGGCCGGACACCCTGTGCCCTTGAGCGACCAACTGAAGCAGCTGGTCGAGCTCCATAAGGTAGCCGAATAGGCCATGAAGGGCCTTATAGTCCGGCTATGGCCTGGGGAGGTCATGCCTGGGAGCTACTTTGGGCTGGTGAGGTGGCTGGTGGATGCTTGTCCACGACTTGAGGTCATCAAGCACTCTGTATGCATCGAAGGCGCCCGTAGGGCCCTTGCCCATGTTAAAGTACACTGGGGCAAGATGGATGCTGAGAAGCTGGTGACAGATGGGCCACCGGAGGGGAAGGAGCATCGCAAGCCCGAGATATATTATGAGGGCATCCTGAAGGGTGCCCGCCTTGTGGCGGGTGAGTGTTCCAAAGATGTAATTTTTGAGTAAACTCGCTCGTGTTATCCAGTGCGCTGAAAACTTGTTCATATGCGCTAAGCAACGTTTTTTTTGAATTTAAAATATTACCTTCTGTGCGGCCGTTTATTAAATCTGAGAGATGGCGAGTCATCGCCTCTACCCCCATGCCACGAGTGCTGGGGTGTTCAGGATAAACCTGAGCGCTCTTGTTCCCATTTTTGGGTCCTTCGAGGGAGGCGCTCAGCACAACAAACCAGGCAATCGGACTATAATGCTTTATCTATCTCACTTAGCCATAGAATTCTATAATTTTAAATTTCGGTGAAGCCCCTAGTATTCGGAAGACCGAGTTCGGGGCGCTATCCACGCCTAGGCCAGACAAAGCCAGATCCTCGCTCTAAGCGGCATAAGTCTTTAGGGACTCGAAACCTCTCAAACAGCGACCGGCTCTCGCCCTATCATGACGGTCAGTTTTAGCTTTCTCTACTGAGGTGCTTAACCCAGCTCAACCGGGGCACAATCGCAGTAGTTCTCCCAGCGCTACCTTAGCCGATATAACGGAACGTAAGGTACCAAAACATGGGAGTCGGGCAAACCCAACTATTGACCCAAGACATGATTCAGAGCCGATGCATATAATGCTATAAGTTCGGGGTGCCGCACTCATGAGAGTGTTCGGACTTCTCACACCATATTCTGGGGTACTTAAGCCCCTGGTGTATTGGCCGTACCAAAGTGTACGGTTGCATAATGTCATGACTGAACATATTTACATAAAAAATGAATGCAATAATAGACAAGTGCTATGTATTGTTTATTAAAAGGCTGCTTGTGAAAGCAGAATGATACAAATAGTGCGATAAGCAAGAGATGGGATTATTTGACATGTCCCCCTCCGGGGGCAAGCTGCGAGACTTTATGTAAGACAGGTATTTAGCTCGTTATAGAGACCACCTGGACATTCGACATAGCTTGCTGCCTCCCTGGCTGTTGCATCATGTGTTCGGCGATTGTACTGCCGGACATGCCTTCCAGAGAGTGGATCCTGAATGTAAGAAAAAGAAATGACGGAATCGGGAGCCCCTAGTGCGGTTGAGCCGCATTTTGAGCGTGCCGTGGTTGTGCCCCTCCCCATATGCCCATGGTATTTCCAGAGCGTAGTTATGTACGTGTAGTACTAGTTTCGCAATTTCGCGAGGGCTGGGGTTGGGGCCGCACTGCTACACTTGCTCGGAACGTGCCAGGCGGTCTTGTTGTAGGTTACTTCGGGCGCGCTTGATGGTGTCCGGACGTTTAATAGCCGGATTGAAGAATTGCCTTGAGAGGCTACTTTGTACTTCCGCCGCGAGGGCCGCCATATGCTCCTCTGTTCGGAGAGAGCGTTCGCTGTTTCCATTGACCGTAATGACTCCTTGAGGGCCTGGCATCTTGAGCTTGAGGTATGCGTAGTGCGGCACCACATTGAACTTTGCAAATGCGGTTCGTCCGAGCAGCACGTGATAGCCACTGCAGAACGGGACTATGTTGAAGATTAACTCCTCGCTTCAGAAATTATCCGGGGATCCGGAGACCACTTTGAGTGTAACTGAGCCTATATAGTTGGCCTCTACACCTGGTATGACGCCTTTAAAGGTCGTCTTTGTGGGTTTAATCCTTGAGGGATCTATGCCCATTTTTTGCACTTTATCCTGATAAAGCAGGTTCAGGCTACTGTCGCCGTCCATAAGGACTCTAGTGAGGTGAAATCCGTCAATGATTGGGTCTAGAACCAATGCGGTGAATCCGCTATGGCGGATGCTAGTGGGATGGTCCCTTCGATCAAAAGTGATCGGGCAAGAGGACCACGGGTTGAACTTCGGGGCGACTGGCTCCAACGCATATACGTCCCTGAGTGCACGCTTCCCCTCCCTTTTGGGGATGTGGGTTGCGTATATCGTGTTCACCGTCCGCACTTGTGGGGGAAAACCCTTCTGTCCCCTATTGTTTGGCGGCCGGGGCTCCTCCTCATCATCGCTATAAAGCCCCTTGTCTCTGTTTTCGGCACTTAACTTGCCTGCCTGCTTGAACACCCAACAATCCCTGTTGGTGTGATTGGCTAGTTTTTTGGCGGTGCCATGTATCTGGCATGAGCGATCGAGTATTCGGTCCAAACTGGACGGGCCCGGGGTATTTCTTTTGAATAGCTTTTTCCGCTGACCGAGTTTAGAGCCTCTGAATCCGGCATTCACTGCCGTATCCTCAGCATTGTCGCTGTTAATGCGGCGCTTGTGCTTGTTGCGACGCGACCTGCCATTGTTGTCCTTGGTATCCGAATTACCAGGGCTCTTGGTCATGTTATTACTACGAGCTAGCCAGCTGTCTTCTTCTGCACAAAAGCGAGTCATGAGTGTTGTGAGGGCTGCCATGGATTTCAGCTTTTCCTGTCCTAGGTGTCGGGCAAGCCATTCATCACGGATGTTATGTTTGAAGGCTGCGAGGGCCTCTGTGTCCGGACAGTCGACTATTTGATTTTTCTTGGTTAGGAACCGTGTCCAGAATTCTCTGGCCGATTCCTCTAGCTGCTAAATTATGTGGCTTAGGTCATCGGCGTCTGGTGGTCGCACATAGGTGCGCTGGAAATTGTCGAGGAATGCGGCTTCCAGGTCCTCCCAGCAACCAATTGACTCTGCTGGCAAGCTGTTAAGCCAATGCCGAGCTGGTCCTTTAAGCCTGAGTGGGAGGTATTTGATAGCGTGTAGATCATCACCGTGGGCCATGTGGATATGAAGGAGATAATCCTTGATCCATACCGACGGATCTATTGTGCCATCGTATGATTCGATGTTTACGGGCTTAAAACCCTCGGGGATTTGATGATCCATTACTTCATCTATGAAGCATAGTGGGTGTGCGGCGCCTCTGTACTGGGCTATATCACGATGTAGCTCAAATGAGCTTTGTCTGCTGTGTTCGGCCTGGCCGTATTTGCCATATCCGGCGTGACGTTATCGTCGGGTGTCGTGGGGCGCCCACGCGATCCGTAGATCGATCTTGTTTGCCTTGCCTTGTCCTCCAATATGTCTCGCAGGTCTGGCGCATTTCCCCATGCCTTGGTATTTTTTGAGCGACGCTGGGGTGCGACTTGAGTGGATGGCCGAGAGGCCTCTCTGTCGCGGCCACGAGGTGGTCGGTCGGCCGTGTCGTGCGCTGGTGATGTAGGTTTAGGTGCTTCCTCCTCTAATCGGGGTAGCAGCCTGCACTTTGGGTAGCTCTTGGAGGGGCGTTCGAGTTCGTACTCTTCGGCCGCAAGGACTTCAGTCCATTTGTCGGCTAGCAAGTCTTGGTCAGCTCTAAGTTGCTGCTATTTTTTCTTGAGGCTGCTCGCCGTGGCCATAAGCCTGCGTTGGAAATGCTCCTGTTCGACGGGATCCTCAGGCATGACAAATTTGTCGTCGTTGTCGAGGCTTGCCTCGTCTTCGAAGGGAGGCATGTAATTATCGTCCTCTACCTCTCTGTCTGCCGCTCTCTCATGAGGGCTGGCGTCTCCATCCTCCTGTGCTGAATCCTGCTGGAGGGGGTTGTCTTCGGCACTGTCCAGGGTGTTATTATCTCCCGTCCCGGAATCACCGTTTTTGCTTTGGCGGGATTTAGAGCGACGCCGCTGACGCCGGCGCTTAGGCTGCTTCTTGGAGGGGTCATCCTCCGTTGTTCCATCGCCATTCCCTTCTTTTGGAGTGTCCACCATGTATATGTCGTATGACGAGGTGGCCTTCCAGTGCCCTATAGGCGCTGGGTCTTGGTCGTCTCCTGCATCGGCGTCCATACCGTTCATGTCTTCAGAGTCGAAGTCGAGCATGTCGGTTAAATCATCAACAGTGGCTACGAAGTGGGTGGTGAGTGGGCCTTGAATTTCTTGGTCGTCCGCATCCCAACCTTGCTGACCATAGTCCGGCCAGGGCTCTCCTGATAAAGAGAGAGACTTTAGTGAATTCAGAATGTCGCTGAAGGGCGAGTGCTGAAAGATGTCCGCGGCGGCGAACTCTATGATCGGCGCCCAATCTGGTTCGATCGGCAGGGGCGCGGAAGGTCTGGAGTCCAGAAAGGAGTCCGGCACCTTGGAGTCACGAGCTTTGCAAAGGACAAGGCTGGTGTTCGGCTCGATCGCCATAGAGATTGCAGCCCCCGAGGCGGTGTCCAGCCGCCCGTCCTCGATTGGCGCAGTCGGCTCCAAGCTAAGGGTTGGAGCGAACACTGTTCGGTGGCAGAGCTAGATCATGCCCATCGTGACAGTGCGGCGCGCTCGGCTGTGGCTCGAACCCGTTGAAGATCAAATCTCCGCGGATGTCAGCCGTGTAGTTCAAACTTCCAAATCTGACCTGATGTCCAGGAGCGTAGCTTTTGATCTGCTCCAGATGGCCAAGCGAATTGGCCCGCAGTGCAAAGCCGCCGAATACAAAGATCTGTCCGGGGAGAAAGGTCTCACCCTGGACCGCATCGTTGTTGATGATCAGAGGAGCCATAGGGCCTAAAGGTGACGACACAGAGGAACTCTCAATGAAAGCACCAATGTCGGTGTCAAAACCGGCGGATCTCGGGTAGGGGGTCCCGAACTGTGCATCTAGGCGGATGGTAACAGGAGACAAGGGACACGATGTTTTTACCCAGGTTCGGGCCCTCTCAATGGAGATAAAACCCTACTCCTGCCTGATTAATATTGATGATATGGGTAGTACAAGAGTAGATCTACAACGAGATCAGAGAGGCTAAACCCTAGAAGCTAGCCTATGGTATGATTGTTGTTCGTCCTACGGACTAAAAACCCTCTGGTTTATATAGACATCGGAGAGGGCTAGGGTTACACAGAGTCGGTTACAATGGGAGGAGATCTACATATCCGTATCGCCAAGCTTGCCTTCCACACCAAGGAAAGTCCCATCCGGACACGGGACGAAGTCTTCAATCATGTATCTTCATAGTCCAGGAGTCCGGCCAAAGGTTATAGTCCGGTCATCCGGACACCCCCTAATCCGGGACTCCCTCACCACTCTTTATTCCATAGTCCATAAAAGCTTTACCCAAAACCTGAAAACTTGACGACACAAAACTCAACAGGAAATCTTATAAGCTCCGTTAGTGAAAGAAAACAAAACCACCACATAAGGTACTGTAATGAACTCATTCTTTATTTATTTTGGTGTTAAACCTACTGTATTCCAACTTCTCTATGGTTTATAAACTATTTTATTGGCCATAGATGCATCAAAATAAGCAAACAACACACGAAAAACAGAATCTGTCAAAAACAGAACAGTCTGTAGAAATCTGTAACTAACACAAACTTCTGGAACTCTAAAACTCCTACCAAAATAGTAAGTCCTGGAAAATTTGTTTATTGATCAGCAGCAAAAAGAATCAACGCAAAATCTCGTTCCTGTGATTTAACAAAACTAAATTCGTGCGCGCAAAGTTTCTGTTTTTCAGCAGAATCAAATCAACTATCATCATAGGTTATCCTATAGGTTCTACTTGGCACAAACACTAATTAAAATATAAAAACACATCTAAACAGAAAGTAGATGCAAGATTTATTACTAAATAGGAACAAAAACAAAAAAAATAAAGAAAATTGGGTTGCCTCCCAACTAGCACTATCGTTTAACGCCCCTAGCTAGGCATAAGAGCAAAGATAGATCTAACGGGTGCCATCTTTGGCACTAAATTCATAAATAGCACGCATGATAGATTCATAAGGTAATTTGACTTTCTTTCTTGGAAAGTGCTCCATGCCTTTCTTTAATGGAAATTGGAATCTAATATTCCCTTCCTTCATATCAATAATCGCACCAATCATTCTAAGGAAAGGTCTACCAAGAATAATAGGGCAAGAAAGATTGCAATCTATATCAAGAACGATAAAATATACGGGCACCAAATTTCTATTTGCAACAATAAGAACATCATTGATCCTTCCCATTGGCCTTTTAATGGTGGAATCCGCAAGGTGCAAATTTAAAGAGCAATCATCAAAATCATGGAAACCTAGAATATCACATAAAGTTTTCGGAAGGACAACGCTAACGCCCACACGTGTGGTGGGAGCGAAATCCGCCCACACGCCTTATAACACACAGACTGCGCCATGTCACCACATGCATGCATGTGGGAATCTTTTTGGATTTTCAGTTTAAAACGTTTTATCTCTTAAATAAAAGATCCGATTGAAGATCCGTTTTCACCATGAAATCCCTCGCGACGAGATCTTCGAAACTAGATCCCATGTTAATATGTTTCGATGAAAAAAAATTGTATTAAAAGTTGCCATGTCTATTGCACATGAATTTCCATGGTGTTTACACTGAAGTTGCCATGATATATTTTAGCTATTTTCTTCTACATTTAAAAGTAATTTTTGACATTTATAAAATGGGAAATTAAGAAACTAGACTTGCCATGAACCATAAACTAAAATTGTCATGATACATGCACTTAAAATTGCCATGGTTCATACAAAAAATAATTTTCATGGTCAAAGTACTGGAGTTGCCATCATCAAAATACTAAAATTGCCATGCTCTACAAACTGAAATTGCCACATGGCAACTTTAGTTTAAGCACTATGGCAACTATAATGTAAACATCATGGCAACTTTTGGGTGAATTTTTTTTCGTCGAAACATATCAACATGAGGTCTAGTTTTGAAGATCTCGTCAAGACGGATTTAATGGTTAAAACAGATTTTTAATTCGATTTTTTAATTAGGAGATAAAACATTTTTAAGCCGAAAACCAAAAAAATTCCTGCTGATGTCATCTTTCACATGTGGCAAAATGAGTGGTAAAGGAGGCGTGTGGGCGATGTGCAAGATGCCACACGTGTGGGCGTTATTTTTTCGTTTCGGAATCGTGGAAACACTAGCACCCAAATCACACAAAGCAAAACACTCATGATCTTTAATTATAATATTTATAGTAGGTTCCCACTCATCATTAAGTTTTCTAGGTACAGAAACTTCCAAATTAAGTTTTTCATCATAAGATTGCATCAAGGCATCAACGATATGTTTGGTAAAAGCTTTGTTTTGACTATAAGCATGAGGAGAATTAACAATGGATTGCAACAAGGAAATACAACCTTCTAAAGAACAATTATCATAATCAAAATCCATGAAATCCGAGATAGTGGGTTCAATGCTATTTGAAGTTGTGACCTCTCCAATCCCACTTTTACCAAATTTAGCATCAAGATCTAAAGACTCCAAATTCTTGGGACGCCTTCTAGGCAAAGTTGATTCATCATCACTCCCATAATTATCAAAATTCATATTGCAAAACATAGATCTAATAGGAGACGCATCAATAACTTTAAGATACTCATCATTATTTTCATGGAAACTAGAAGAACACGCCTTTATAAAGCAATCTTTCTTAGCACGCAATCTAGTGGTCCTTTATTTGCACTCATCAATGGAAATTCTCATTGCTTTGAGAGACTCATTGATATCATGCTTAGGAGGAGAAGATCTAAGTTTAAGAGAATCAACATCAAGCGAAAGTCTATCAACATTCCTAGCCAAATCATCAACTTTGAGCAATTTTTCTTCAAGCAAAGCATTAAAATTCTTTTGAGAAATCATAAATTCTTTCACAGTATTCTCAAAATCAGAGGGCATCTTACTAAAATTACCATAAGCATTATTGTAGGAATTTCCATAATTATTAGAGGAATTACTAGGGAACGGTCTAGCATTAAAGTTTCCTCTATAAGCATTGTTTCCAAAACTATTCCTACCAACAAAATTCACATCCATAGATTCATTATTATTCTCAATCAAAGAAGACAAAGGCATATCATTGGGATCAAGAGGAGTATTTTTAGTAGCAAATAATTTCATAAGTTCATCCATCTTTCCACTCAAAACATTGATTTCTTCTATAGCATGCACTTTTTTACTAGAAGATCTTTCGGTGTGCCATTGGGAATGATTAGCCATAATATTATCAAGAAGTTTTGTAGCATCTCCTAACGTGATTTCCATAAACGTGCCTCCCGCGGCCGAATCTTAGAGATTTCTAGAAGCAAAGTTCAAACCGGCATAAAAATTTTGTATGATCATCCATAAATTCAAACCATGAGTGGGGCAATTGCGAAGCATCAATTTCATTCTTTCCCAAGATTGGGCAAAATGCTCATGATCAAGTTGTTTGAAATTCATAATATCGTTCCTAAGAGTGATAATCTTAGCGGGAGGAAAATATTTAGAGATAAAAGCATCTTTGCACTTGTTCCAAGAATCAATACTATTTTTAGGCAAAGACGAAAACCAAACTTTAGCATGATCTCTAAGTGAAAACGGAAATAACTTCAATTTGACAATATTGTTATCCATATCTTTCTTCTTTTGCATATCACACAAATCAACAAAGTTGTTTAGATGAGTAGCGGCATCTTCGCTAGGAAGGCCGGCGAATTGATCTTTCATAACAAGATTCAACAAAGCAGTATTGATTTCACAAGACTCAACATCATTAAGAGGAGCAATCAGAGTACTAAGGAAATCATTATTATTGGTATTCGAGAAATCACACAAATTTGGTATTATCTTGCGCCATGGCAACAAGTAATCCAACACACAAGCAAACAGAAAAAGGCAAGCGAAAAAGAGAGAGAAGGAGATTGGGAAAGAGAGGGCGAATAAAATGGCAAGGGTGAAGTGGGGGAGAGGAAAACGAGAGGCAAATGGCAAATAATGTAAATACGAGGGAGATGGGTTTGTGATAGGTACTTGGTATGTCTTTTCTTGAGCGAAGACCTCCCCGGCAACGGTGCCAGAAATCCTTCTTGCTATGTCTTGAGCTTGCGTTGGTTTTCCTTAAAGAGGAAAGGGTGATGCAGCAATAGTAGTGTAAGTATTTCCCTCAGTTTTTGAGAACCAAGGTATCAATCCAGTAGGAGGCTCCTCAAACGTCCCACGCACCTACACAAACAAACAAAGAACTCACAACCAACGCAATAAAGGGGTTGTCAATCCCTTCACGGCCACTTGCGAAAGTGAGATCTAATAAAGATAGTAAGATAAGATAAATATATTTTTGGTATTTTATAATATAGATGCAAAAAGCAAAGATGCAAATAAAAGTAGATTGGAAGCAAATATGATAAGAGATAGACCCGGGGGCCATAGGTTTCACTAGAGGCTTCTCTCAAGATAACAAAAGTATTACGGTGGGTGAACAAATTACTGTCGAGCAATTGATAGAAAAGCAAATAATTATGAGATTATCTAGGCATGATCATGTATATAGGCATCACTTCCGCAACAAGTAGACCGACTCCTGCCTGCATCTACTACTATTACTCCACACATCGACCGACTCCTGCCTACATCTAGAGTATTAAGTTCATAAGAACAGAGTAACGCATTAAGCAAGATGACATGATGTAGAGGGATAAACTCAAGCAATATGATATAAACCCCATCTTGTTATCCTCGATGGCAACAATACAATACATGCCTTGCAACCCTTTCTGTCACTGGGTAAAGACACCGCAAGATTGAACCCAAAGCTAAGCATTTCTCTCATTGCAAGAAAGATCAATCTAGTAGGCCAAACCAAACTGATAATTCGAAGAGACTTGCAAAGAGAACTCAATCATACATAAAAGAATTCAGAGAAGATTCAAATATTATTCATAGATAAACTTGATCATGAACCCACAATTCATCGGGTCTCAAAAAACACACCGCAAAAAGAGTTTACACCGAATAGATCTCCAAAAGAGAGGGGGAGAACATTGTATTGAGATCCAAAAAGAGAGAAGAAGCCATCTAGCTAATAACTATGGACCCGTAGGTCTGTGGTAAACTACTCACAACTCATCGGAGGGGCAAGGATGTTGATGTATAAGCCCTCCATGGCCGATTCCCCCTCCGGCAGAACACCGGCGAAGGCTCCAAGATGGGATCTCGCGGATATAGAAGGTTACGGCGGTGGAAATTGTGTTTCGGTTGCTCCCCGGATGTTTTCGGGGTACGTAGGCTTATATAGGAGGAAGAAGTACGTCGGTGGACGCCCGAGGGGTCCACAAGACAGGGGGCGCGCCCTATAGGGGGGGCCACCCTCCTATCTCGTGGAGTCCTCGGCTGCTTCTTGACTTGCACTCCAAGTCCTCTAGATCACGTTCGTTCCAAAAATCACGCTCCCGAAGGTTTCATTCCGTTTGGACTCCGTTTGATATTCCTTTTCTTCGAAATACTGAAATAGGCAAAAAACAACAATATGGGCTAGGCCTCCGGTTAGTAGGTTAGTCCCAAAAATGATATAAATGTGTAAAATAAAGCCCATAAACATCCAAAAGGGGTAATATAATAGCATGGAACAATCAAAAATTGTAGATACGTTGGAGACGTATCAGCAGCTCACGCAGCTTGGGGGTTGTACATGGAGAATCCATCCCGTGGCTTGATACGGATGAACTCCTCTTCTTCTCCTTTGTACAAATCAGACAATATTTTCGCCAGAGCGACGGAGGAGTCCGGACCTTTACGGCCGCAACGGGTGGCGTCGTCTTCTCCATTGAAGTGCCACATGGGTTTCCCCCGATAGTGAAGTGGCTGCACTGCACTCCCCGCATTATACATATTGACATAACCTCAATTATTGTCAGTCCTGATTTGGCCAGCATCTTTATCCTGTCCATCAGGAAAAGGACCTCTCTGTTACCTTCCTCCTGGGTGCTTCGGGGGTGCCAGCTGTGGCGTTTCTTAAACGGGGCATTTGCAAACTCAGGAAGGCCCAACCGAATAGGGTCCGGAAGGGGGACGTCCTCTATATAAAACCACTCCGAAGGCCAGTCTTCAGATGTCTTCTTCGGAGTACCAGACAGGTATCCGGTCCCGGCGATGCGCCATATTTTGGCTCCGCCCACTTGATATACCGACCCCTCCTGAGTGCGGGGTACGAGGCAGAATAGCCTCTTCATAGCTCGAAATGAGCTTCGTAGCCTAGAAATAGCTCGCAGAAGGCAACATAGCCTGCGATGTGTAAAATGGAGGCGGGGGTGAAGTTATGCAACTGGAGACCATAGAACTCCAGGAGCCCGCGGAGGAACGGATGGATTGGAAATCCAAGTCCCCTCAGCAAGTAAGGGACAAGGCATACCCGCTCCCCCTTGGACGGGTTGGGCAAACTCTCCGCTTGCTCTCCGCCATTATAAGTGGCTAGTCCGGCTCGGACGGGGACCATGTATGCAGGCGGGAGGAATCCCTGGGTCTGCAACTCTACCAATCGGCTATGGGGAACAAAACACTTCTCCCAATCGCCTGGCTTAGTGCTACGGGAGCGAGAGGAGGAGCCGCGATGGCCGGCCATGATGGGATGGATTTTTTCGGGCACGCTCTGACGGATACTCGCTGGGAGGAGATGGTGTGATTTGGATCTGAGGATCCCTGTCTCTTTAAATAGACGATTTACTTACATGGTCAGGGTGGCAAATGTAAAAATGCCCCAACCTCTCGCATTCGCTCGACATGTGGAGATAGCCATTATTAAAGCACGGAAGCCGAGGAGTGCAACATTAATGGGAAGCCGGACCCCGCTCATTACAACAGGTACTCTGGAGAATTTGGAGAAGAACCCGCCTTGCAATGCCAAAGACAATCTGCACGCCGGACTCATCGTCATTGAAGCCTGGTTCAGGGGCTACTGAGGGAGTCCTGAATTAGGGGGTCCTCGGACAGCCGGACTATATACTTTGGCCGGACTGTTGGACTATGAAGATACAAGATTCAAGACTTCATCCCGTGGCTGGGTGGGACTCTCCTTTGCATGGAAGGCAAGCTTGGCAATTCGGATATGTAGATCTCCTTCCCTATAACCGACTCCGTGTAACCCTAGCCCCCTCCGGTGTCTATATAAACCGGAGGGTTTAGTCCATAGGACAAGAACAATCATAATCATAGCGTAGCTTCTAGGGTTTAGCCTCTACGATCTAGTGGTAGATCAACTCTTGTAATACTCATATCATTAAGATTAATCAAGCAAGTAGTAGGGTATTACCTCCATCGAGAGGGCCTGAACCTGGGTAAACATCGTGTCCCCCGCCTCCTGTTACCATTAGCCTTAGACACACAGTTCGGGACCCCCTACCCGAGATCCGCCGGTTTTGACACCGACAGCGAGGGTCTTGTGTTGTTGATGCTGAAGCTGGGCCGTACTAGGTCGTTGATGAAGCCACGTGGTGGGCCACAGGCAGGCAGGGCTAGATACCCCCACATCCAGAACGCCGACAGTAGCCCCCGGGCCCAAGGTGCGCTCGGACTTGGCTTCCAGGCGAAGCCAAAGGGCAAGTGAGGAGAGCCGCGAGCCCTAACCGCCTGCGGCCTTGATGACGCGTGGCGATTGATGGGACGTGGGTGTCTCCACTTCCCCATGCAGCCTTGATATCCGGCAGGCCTAGTGGTCACCCGTTGTCAGTGCATCTCGCCCTTCGCAGATTGTCACGCTCGGCTCTTGTTTCTTCCCTTCCAATCTTGCCGCCCCGTCCGTAGATCCGGCGCCGGCACCTTGCCCCTCCTTTGGCGCTTTTCATGGCCCCCCAGCCGAGGAAGAAGAAGGGGAAGCCGCGCGTCCCGGCCGGTCCTCCGTTGGCCCTGGAGTCATCCCTTGAGCAGTCAACGATGATCAATCAAGAGGGGTTGGACAAGGTCCGCCACGTGCTTGCCGCCAATTCCAATGAGTGGAAGGCGACTTCCGTCCGCCCTGCATCTTGGCAAGTGAATGAGATGAGTGCTACCGAGATCCCCATCGATCTCCATGCTCTTCTCGCGGGGCTGATACCTTCCTTCTCTCCCTTCTTCAATGCTGCGATATCTCATTACCGGATCCACCTGCTGCACCTGGACCACCGTTCTGTTATCCTTCTCACCGTCTTCGCCTTCCTCTGCGAGGCCATGGTCGACATTACTCCTTCCGTGGCCCTATTTCGCCATTTCTTCTTGCTTTAGTTGGTCGATGCCCGCCAATTCTCTGGGTGCGCGACTGATAACCCACAAGTATAGGGGATCGCAACAGTTTTCGAGGGTAGAGTATTCAACCCAAATTTATTGATTCGACACATGGGGAGCCAAAGAATATTCTCAAGTATTAGCAGTTGAGTTGTCAATTCAACCACACCTGGATAACTTAGTATCTGCAGCAAAGTATTTAGTAGCAAAGTAGTATGGAAGTAATGGTAACAGTGATAAAAGTAACGTTAGTAGTTTTGTAGTAATTGTAACAGTAGCAACGGTAAAGTAAATAAGGAAAGACAATATGTGAAAAGCTCGTAGTCATTGGATCAGTAATGGATAATTATGTCGGATACGATTCCTCATGTAATAGTTATAACATAGGGTGACACAGAACTAGCTCCAGTCATCAATGTAATGTAGGCATGTATTCCGAATATAGTCATACGTGCTTATGGAAAAGAACTTGCATGACATCTTTTGTCCTACCCTCCCGTGGCAGCGGGGTCCTAATGAAAACTAAGGGATATTAAGGCCTCCTTTAATTAGAGTACCAGACCAAAGCATTAGCACTTAGTGAATACATGAACTCCTCAAAGTACGGTCATCACCGAGAAGTATCCCGATTATTGTCACTTCGGGGTTGTCAGATCATAACACATAATAGGTGACTATAGACTTGCAAGATAGGATCAAGAACTCACATATATTCGTGAAAACATAATAGGTTCAGATCTGAAATCATGGCACTCGGGCCCTAGTGACAAGCATTAAGCATAGCAAAGTCATAGCAACATCAATCTCAGAACATAGTGGATACTAGGGATCAAACCCTAACAAAACTAACTTGATTACATGGTAAACCTCATCCAACCCATCACCGTCCAGCAAGCCCTACGATGTAATTACTCACGCACGGCGGTGAGCATCATGAAATTAGTGATGGAGGATGGTTGATGAGTGATGACGGCGAGGAATCCCCCTCTCCGGAGCCCTGAACGCACTCCAGATCAGCCATCCCGAGAGAGATTAGGGCTTGGCGGCGGCTCCGTATCGTAAAACGTGATAAAACTTTCTATCTAATTTTTTCTCTGCGAAAGCAAATATATGAAGTTGGAGTTGAGTCCGCTAGACGTCCGGGGGTCCCACGAGGCAGGGGGCACTCCCAGGGGGAGGGGGCGTGCCCCCCACCTTCGTGGATAGGGTGTGGGCCCCCTGACGCTATTTCTTTCGCCAGTATTTATATTAAATCTGAAAAGTTGCTCCATGGATTTTCAGGTCATTCCGAGAACTTTTATTTCTGCACAAAAATAACACCATGGTAGTTTTGCTGAAAATAGCGTCAGTCCGGGTTAGTTCCATTCAAATCATGCAAGTTAGAGTCCAAAACAAGGGCAAAAGTGTTTGGAGAAGTAGATACGACGGAGACGTATCAACTCCCCCAAGCTTAAACCTTTGCTTGTCCTCAAGCAATTCAGTTGATAAACTGAAAGTGACAAAGAAAAGCTTTTACAAACTCTGTTTTCTCTTGTTGTTGTAAATATGTAAAGCCAGCTTTCAAGTTTTCAGCAAAAATTATGAACTAACCATATTAACAATAACACTTAGGTCTCGTGTTTACTCGTATCAATGGCATAATCAACTAGCGAGTAATAATAATAAAACTCGAATGACAATACTTTCTCAAAACAATCATAATACGATATAACAAGATGGTATCTCGCTAGCCCTTTCTGAGACCGCAAAACATAAATGCAGAGCACCTTTAAAGATCAAGGACTGACTAAACATTGTAAATCATGGTAAAAGAGATCCAGTCAAGTCATACCGAATATAAACTAATAGTAATGCATGCAAATGACAGCGGGGCTCTCCAGCGGGTGCTTTTTAATAAGAGGGTGATGACTCAACATAAAAATAAAAAGATAGGCCCTTCACAGAGGAAAGCAGGGATTTGTAGAGGTGCCAGAGCTCAATTTTAAAATAGAGATGAATAACATTTTGAGCGGTATACTTTCACTGTCAACATAACAACTATGAGATCTCGATATCTTCCATGCTACACACATTATAGGCGGTTCCCAAATAGAATGGTAAAGTCTATACTCCCCCGCCACCAATGAGCATCAATCCATGGCTTGCCTGAAACAACGGGTGCCTCCAACTAGCAATAATCCTGGGGGAGTTTTTTTTAATTATTTTGATTTGATTTGATCTTTTGATCATGGGACTGGGCATCCCGGTTACCAGCCATTTTCTCATGAATGAGGAGCGGAGTCCACTCCTCTTGAGAATAACCCACCTAGCATGGAAGATACAGACAACCCTAGTTGATACATGACCTGCTCGAGCATACAAAACAGAATTTCATTTGAAGGTTTGCAGTTTGGCACATACAAATTTACTTGGAACGGCAGGTAAATACCGCATGTAGTAAGGTATTGTGGACTCATATGGAATAACTTTGGGGTTTATGGAGTTTGGATGCACAAGCATTATTCCCACTTAGTACATGTGAAGTCTAGCAAAAGACTGGGAAGTGACCAACTGAGAGAGCGACAACAGTCATGAACATGCATTAAAATTAGTCAACACTGAGTGCAAGCATGAGTAGGATATAATCCACCATGAACATAAATATCATGAAGGCTATGTTGATTTTGTTTCAAGTACATGCGTGAACATGTGCCAAGTCAAGTCACTCGAATCATTCAAAGGAGGATACCACCCTATGATACCACATCACAACCATTTTAATAGCATGTTGGCACACAAGGTAAACCATTATAAGCTCCTAGCTAATTAAGCATGGCATAAGCAACTATAATCTCTAATTGTCATTGCAAACATGTTTATTCATAATAGGCTGAATCAGGAACAATGAACTAATCATATTTACAAAAACAAGAGAGGTTGAGTTCATACCAGCTTCTCTCATCTCAATCAGTCCATCATATATCATCATTATTTCCTTTCACTCGCACGACAGAATGGTGTGGATAATAATAATAGTGCATGTGCATTGGACTATGTTGCTGCAAGCATTCAACTCAAGGGAGAAGACAAGGTAATATGGGCTCTTGGTTAAATCGACAATTATGCACATGAGAGCCACTAAGCATTTTCATTATGGTCTTCTCCTCTCGGGCCCCAAAGGAAAGAAAAGAAATAAAACTATTTACACGGGAAAGCTCCCAACAAGCAAAACAAGAACAAGAAATATTTTTGGGTTTTCTTTTAATTACTACTACAAGCATGGAAATTAAACTAACTATTTTTTTGGTTTTTCTAAGGTTTATCGAACACACAAGAAGAAAGCCAGAAAAAGAAATTAAAATAGCATGGATAATGCAATGAAAGTATGAGCACCGATAACTAGAGTGAGTGTGTGAACATGAATGTAATGTCACTAAGAAATGCATACTCCCCCAAGCTTAGGCTTTTGGCCTATGTTGGCCTATGCCCGTGGACCGCGACTACTCTCCCTGGTGTACTGAGGAGTGTCATCGTACTGCCACTGGCTGGCGATCTCCTCCGGATCCCACTGATAAAATGATGGTCGATAAGGGTCAAGTGGTGGTTCCGGCTCGGGCTCTGGAGCTGATGTCTGGCCTCGGTGTGCGTAAACGGCCGCCGGCAAGACAAGGTAATGGCCTGCAGTTAAATCAAACAAAGAAGGTGCAGGCAAAATAATAATCTCATTGTGTTTCTTATTAAATCTCAGGTTATACAGAAGCATCTTATCATCATTGTTAACAATAAACTCATGTGCTACCATGCTCTTATAATCTAGAAAAGTAGGGGGTAGCAGTTTTTCCTCTTTCTCAAAATGCCTAATAGATATCTCGAAGTGTTTAGCAAGGCGTGCAACATAGATACCTCCAAAGATGGGACCCTTCGTACGGTTTAGGCTTAAACGTTTGGCAATAACGACACCCATACTCTAAGAGTTATCACGAAGTAAGGCATGGAACAAAATAATAATATCAGGAACACTAAGGTTTCCACAGTTTCCGTGACCAAATAAGCATCGACTAGAAAATATGGCAAAGTAGCGTAAAACAGGAAAATGCATGCTAGTTATTCTTGCATCGGAGACCTTCCTCGATTCCCCTACAGTAATAGTATCAATAAAACCATCCACATCTTTATGATGTGGTTCTTCTAGGCTGCCCTCGAAGGGTATTCTACAAGCCGCGCAAAAATTACATAATGACATCTCCCTAGCCTCATCATATAAATGAAAAGCTACTGAAGGAGGTGAATTATTAGGATAATAGTAGAAGTTTTGCACGAAAGTATTGGTGAGTAAGAGATACTTTTTGATCCGGTCGTGGAGGAAGTCGGTGAGGCCCGCATTATCAGCCAAAGAATAAAAGTCTTCATAAATCCTGGCTGCTCTCAAGAAATCATCATACGGCCATTCACACAGTCGTACTTCCGCTACGCGAGGAAGATTATACTTGGCCTTTTCTTTCTCCTTAGCTTGTTTATCCTTGGAGCCTTGGCTAGAAGAGCCCCTCAAAAATCTCTTCATCATTTTCTGAAAATTTCTGAAATATTTAGTAACTCAAAATAAAAGTAAATCAAACTCAATAAAATTGATAGCAACTACTCCCACAAGTGCCTAGAGCCTATATCGTGGATTAGAATTACTTGGGACCTCATAAATTCGACATGCAAGCTCAAGAAGAGGGTCACCTAGGCAGCAAAAATTTGCAATGAATAAAGCACTAGAACAAAAACTAATTGGACCATTGGAGGAATCACATACCAAAGAACAATCTCCCAAAGCAGTTTTGTGAATGGAGCTTTGAGCAAGGAGATCAAAAATCGCAAGAAAATGAGCTAGAACTCGTGCTTGAGCTGGATGGGGATTTTTTTGGGAGGAAGATGAAGTGTGTGGGTGCAGGAAGAAGTGGAGGGGGGCCACCGTGGGCCCACTAGGCAGGGGGCGCGCCCTGGACCCTCGTGGCCAGGTGCTTGCCCCTTGCTGTGTTCTCAGTGCCTAAAATCCTCAAATATAACAGAAAAAATCATACTAAATTGGCAGGCCATTTGGAGAACTTTCATTTTCTTTTTTTATTGCATGGATAATTAGGAAAATAGACAGACAATACTATTTTTGCTTTATTTATTCTAAATAACAAAAAGTAAAAGGAGGGTACAGAAGGTTGTGCCTTCTAGTTTCATCCATCTCATGATCATCAAAAGGAATCCACTAACAAGGTTGATCAAGTCTTGGTAACAAAATCATTCCGAATAACATGGAACCAGAGAAATTTCGAATAACACTAGGTTACCTCAACGGGGATATGAACATCCTCAATAATAAGAATATCATATTTTTTCTTGACAGTAGGCAGAGGAAATTCAAAACCTCCAATAATAATAGTTGGAATTTTTCCAATAGAATTGATGCTATGAACTTGAGGTTGTTTCCTCGGAATGTGTACCGTATGCTCATTACCATTAACATGAAAAGTGACATTGCCTTTGTTGCAATCAATAACAGCTCCTGTAGTATTAAAAAGGGTCTGTCAAGGATAATCAACATACTATCGTCCTCGGGGATATCAAGAATAACAAAGTCCGTTAAGATAGTGAGGTTTGCAACCACAACAGGCACATCCTCACAAATACCGACAGGTATAGCAGTTGATTTATCATCCATTTGCAAAGATATTTCAATAGGTGTCAACTTATTCAATTCAAGTCTACGATATAAAGAGAGAGAGGCATAACACTAACACTGGCTCCAAGATCACATAAAGCAGTTTTTACATAGTTTCTTCTAATGGAGCATGGTATAGTTGGTACTCCTGGATCTCCAAGTTTCTTTGGTATTCCACCCTTAAAAGTATAATTAGCAAGCATGGTGGAAATTTCAGCTTCCGGTATCTTTCTTTTATTTGTAATAATATCTTTCATGTATTTAGCATAAGGATTCACTTTAAGCATATCAGTTAAGCGCATACGTAAAAAGATAGGTCTAATCATTTCAGCAAAGCGCTCAAAATCCTCATCATCGTTTTTCTTGGATGGCTTAGGAGGAAAAGGCATGGGTTTCTGAACCCATGGTTCTCTTTCTTTACCGTGCTTCCTAGCGACAAAATCTCTCTTATCATAATGTTGATTCTTTGATTGTGGGTTATCAAGATCAACAGCAGGTTCAATCTCTGCATCATTATTATTTCTAGGTTGAGCATCAACATGAACATTATCATTAACATTGTCACTATGTTCATGTTTATCACCAGATTGTGTTTCAGCATCAGAAATAGAAGTATCATTGGGATTCTCAGGTGTGTCTACAATAGGTTCACTAGAAGCATGCAAAGTCCTATCATTTTCTTTTTCTTCCTTTTAGAAGGACTAGGTGCATCTACATTATTTCTCTGAGAATCTTGCTCAATTCTCTTAGGGTGGCCTTCAAGATACAAAGGTCCCTGAGTCATTTTACCAGTTCTAGTAGCCACTCTAACAAAAAAATCATGTTTATTATTTAATTCATCGAGCAAATCACTTTGAGATTTAAGTACTTGTTCTGCTTGAGTGGTAACCATAGAAGCATATTTACTAATGAGTTTAAGTACCTTTAACTCTAGCCATATAATCACTCAAGCGTCCAATCATGTAAGCATTACTCTTTAATTCTCTACCGACAGAAGCATTGAAATTTTCTTGTCTAGCCATAAAGTCATCAAATTCATCCAAACATTGGCTAGGAAACTTAGTAGATGGAATTTCAACTTTATCATATCTATAGAGAGAATTTACCTTTACTACCCGTGTCGGGTTATCAAGACCATGTGTTTCTTCGACAGGCGGTATTTTAAGACCGTGTATTTCTTCAATAGGAGGTAAGTTCTTAACATCTTCAGCTTTAATACCTTTTTATTTCATAGATTTCTTTGCCTCTTGCATATCTTCAAGACTGAGAAATAGAACTCCCCTTTTCTTCGGAGTTGGTTTAGGAATAGGCTCAGGAATTGG
The DNA here is from genome assembly GCF_002162155.2 of Triticum dicoccoides. Classification (NCBI taxonomy): domain Eukaryota; kingdom Viridiplantae; phylum Streptophyta; class Magnoliopsida; order Poales; family Poaceae; genus Triticum; species Triticum dicoccoides. Next base: position 172,498,482 of record NC_041387.1, on the reverse strand, counting down.
TCAGGAGTTGGCTCAATTGGATCAGGAATTGGCTCGGGAAGAGTCCAATTATTTTCATTAGTCAACATATTATTCAATAGCAATTCAGCATGGTCGATTGTTCTTTCCCTGAAAACACAACTAGCACAACTATCCAAGTAGTCCTTGGAGGCATCGGTTAGTCCATTATAAAAGATATCAAGTATTTCATTTTTCTTAAGAGGATGATCAGGCAAAGCATTAAGTAATTGAAGAAGCCTCCCCCAAGCTTGTGGGAGACTCTCTTCTTCGATTTGCACAAAATTATATATTTCCCGCAAGGTAGCTTGTTTCTTATGAGCAGGGAAATATTTAGCAGAGAAGTAATAAACCATATCCTGGAGACTACGCACACAACCAGGATCAAGAGAATTAAACCAAGTTTTAGCATCACCCTTTAATGAGAATGGAAATATCTTAAGGATATAGTAGTAGCGAGATTTCTCATCATTAAGTGAATAGGGTGGCTATATCATTCAACTTAGTAAGATGTGCCACAACAGTTTCAGATTCATTGCCATAAAAAGGATCGGATTCAACCAAAGTAATTATCTCAGGATCGATAGAGAATTCATAATCCTTATTAGTAACAAAGATAGGTGAAGTAGCAAAAGCAGGGTCATATTTCATTCTAGCATTTATAGATTTTTGTTTCAGTTTAGCTAATAACTTCTTAAGATCAGATCTATCATTGCAAGCAAGAATATCTCTAGTAGTTTCTTCATCCATAACATAACCCTCTGGAACAATAGGCAATTCATACTTAGGGGGAGAGCCTTCATCATCACTATCTTCAATAATTTCATTCTCTCTAGCCCTAGCAAGTTGTTCATCAAGAAATTCACCTAATGGCAAAGTAGTATCAAGCACAGAAGTAGTTTCATCATAAGTATCATGCATAGTAGAAGTGGCATCATCAATAACATGCGACATATCAGAATTCATAGCAGTAGCAGGTTTAGGTGTCGCAAGCTTACTCAAAACAGATGGTGAATCAAGTGCAGAGCTAGATGGCAGTTCCTTACATCCCCTCGGAGTTGAGGTAAAAATATTAGTTCTTTCATCTTTCAAGTTCCTCATAGAGACCAGCAGATATAAATTCCAAGTGACTCAAAGAATAGAGCTATGCTCCCCGGGAACGGCACCAGAAAATAGTCTTGATAACCAACAAGTATAGGGGATCGCAACAGTTTTCGAGGGTAGAGTATTCAACCCAAATTTATTGATTCGACACAAGGGGAGCCAAAGAATATTCTCAAGTATTAGCAGTTGAGTTGTCAATTCAACCACACCTGGATAACTTAGTATCTGCAGCAAAGTATTTAGTAGCAAAGTAGTATGGAAGTAAGGGTAACAGTGATAAAAGTAAGGGTAGCAGTTTTGTTGTAATTGTAACAGTAGCAACGGTAAAGTAAATAAGCAAAGCACGATATGTGAAAAGCTCGTAGGAATTGGATCAGTGATGGATAATTATGTCGGATGCGATTCCTCATGTAATAGTTATAACATAGGGTGACACAGAACTAGCTCTAGTTCATCAATGTAATGTAGACATGTATTCCAAATATAGTCATACGTGCTTATGGAAAAGAACTTGCATGACATGTTTTGTCCTACCCTCCCGTGGCAGCGGGGTCCTAATGGAAACTAATGGATATTAAGGCCTCCTTTTAATAGAGCACCAGACCAAAGCATTAGCACTTAGTGAATACATGAACTCCTCAAACTACAGTCATCACCGAGAAGTATCTCGATTATTGTCACTTTGGGGTTGTCGAATCATAACACATAATAGGTGACTATAGACTTGCAAGATAGGATCAAGAACTCACATATATTCATGAAAACATAATAGGTTCAGATATGAAATCATGTCACTCGAGCCCTAGTGACAAGCATTAAGCATAGCAAAGTCATAGCAACATTAATCTCAGAACATAGTGGATACTAGGGATCAAACCCTAACAAAACTAACTTGATTACATGGTAAAGCCTACGATGGAATTTCTCACGCACGGCGGTGAGCATCATGAAATTGGTGATGGAGGATGGTTGATGATGATGACGGCGACAAATCCCCCTCTCCGGAGCCCCGAACGGACTCCAGATCAGCCCTCCCGAGAGAGATTAGGGCTTGGCGGTGGCTCCGTATCGTAAAACGCGATGAAACTTTCTCTCTGGTTTTTTCTCTGCGAAAGCAAATATATGGAGTTGGAGTTGAGGTCGACGGACGTCCAGGGGGCCCACGAGGCAGGGGGCGCACCCAGGGGGAGGGGGCGCACCCCCCACCCTTGTGGACAGGGTGTGGGCCCGCTGACTCTATTTCTTTCGCTAGTATTTTTTATTAAATCTGAAAAGTTGCTACGTGGATTTTTAGGTCATTCCGAGAACTTTTATTTCTGCACAAAAATAATACCATGACAGTTCTGCTGAAAACAGCATCAGTCTGGGTTAGTTCCATTCAAATCATGCAAGTTAGAGTCCAAAACAAGGGCAAAAGTGTTTGGAAAAGTAGATACGACGGAGACATATCAGTGACCTTCGAAGTTGTGGCCGCAACTGCCAGTTTGGGAATCGACTTTGAGCTCTCGCCTGATGCGAAGGGATTACGGAATAAGTGGCTGCTCATGGATGCCGGAGCGTTCAGCCCCCTGCTCTTGACTCCTGGGTCGCTGGCCTCGCCTAGATCCGGTTGGTGCCACGAGAAGCTCTCCGACTGGCGCCCTGCTTTTCTCTAGAAGAGGTTGTCGAGGTTACAGGAACTGGAAGTGATGGCGCCGATGGTGGTGAAGGAATTCGTCAGGCAGCGCATTTGTCGGTGTACTAGAGTAGGGGTACCCTAGTATCCCAAACTTGTGCACGGGCAGTTGCAGCACCCCGCGGCAAGGCTTCCCGGGTGACCGCCAAGGTCCTCCGTGGTTCCTTTGGAGCCATTCAAGAACAAAGTATTCAAGCCAAGGAGACAAGGCCCCGACAAGAGGAGCTTGCCGGGAAGGCCAACCAAGGCATCTCAAGGAACTTGCCGTGACGCGCCACGCGTCCCGGTGAGGCTCGGTGAGCGACAAGCTTCCGGGCGCGACAAGACAACGACCGCGGCAAGGCGCTTGCCGCGGCAAGCTACCACTCTGTACCCGCGCTCCAGCACATCCACCAACGTGTCGCCCTGGGGCCTTTCCAGGCGCGCGTGGCAAGAGGCTGTGCAGCCAGCGGTGCGCGGTGGTAAGCGACGCTGACAAGATTGCCATCGTGGCAAGCGGTGGTGTCCCTGACGGTCCCTTTTTGCACTATTTGGGCGACGTAGACGGGCATTTAATGCCTTTGTCCCGTGCCGTCAGGGTTAGGTATGATACACTGTACAAGTAGTTGTACCAACCGCAATTCCTTTTCCATTTTTACCATTGTCTACGTTGCCACCTGTCGGAGACCCCTTTAGCATATAAAAGGAGGCCCATGCGCAACGTATAAGAGGTTGGAAGGCAGAAAAACACTCACGCTCGGTCTCGTTAGCAGCTAGTGTGTACTTTAGCACTCAGCGCTCCCGAGCAAGAACTCAATACACTCAGACATGCAGCAGTAGGAGTGTTATCTCTCTGGAGAGCTCCGAAGCTGGGTAAACTGCTCGTGTGCTTCGCCTCGATCCGCTCTTCGTGCGGTCTCCGCCCCCCGCCGAACCGAAAGGGGCTCGGTCTGCCGGTCCCCATAGGTGTTCGTGGATCAGTTTCCCCGACATCTTTGGCGCGCCAGGTAGGGGGCGTCGAGGTTGTGTGAACCTGATCCGGCGTTCACACGAGCTAGATCTTCATCTTCTTCATTGACATGCCACCGAAGAAGAAGGCTTCGGCGGCAGCTGTTCCGTCCACGTCGATCCCACCACCACCGGAGCAAACGGGCGGTGGGGTAGACGCCGGCGAAAGAACGGACATCGACGAGGGAGCTCACGGTGCTGCCAGGTCGAAGGACAAGGCTGCGCAGACCTCGGCGTCCGTACATGCACCGCGCCCATCTCAGGAGGCGCAGGACCGACAGCGTCATGGTATTCGCAGTACCATGCGTTTGTTGGACCAAGATCGAGCTGGTGGATCTCGGGGTGCTCGAGACCAGCATGCACGCCAACATGCTGGCACGAGCGAGACACGGTCGCCTGGACGGGATACTGCTCCTTCTAACATAGTTAGAAGTCCGAGCATATCCTGCTCCTTGCACCGTTCGCCACTGCCGCCCACCACTCCAGCAGAAGCTTTGGCGCGAGCTCAACTGCTCCTGGATTACCCTCCAACGGCAGACAAGATCGATCAATGGAGGGCCACCATTCAGAGTCTCATCGGCTTCGCCAACGGCGACACTCCACGGCAGCCGAGTACATCGCTGCCGCGGTAGGACTGCCAGGCACGAGCCGATGGCGACGAAACCGGTGGAGGTGCAACCACCATGCACTCTCCACCCCGAAGGCCAAGATCGCCGACTCGCCGGATCCACCTCGACAGCGACTCCACCGCATCATCAGATCCACGAGCTCGTCGCGATCAGCACCAAGTTCTTCACGAACGACAGCAAGAAGATGCTCGTACTCGCATCGAGCACCAAAGAGAAACGCGGCGTCAATCAGACCAGCGCGCTGGGCCCTCTGTCGACATGCATGCACCAGGGGAACCAGGCGACTTTCCGTACGCGGTAGGTTGCCCTGCGTTCACTCGTGAGCTGCGGCAAGTCCAGTGGCCCAGCACGAAGAATTTCAAGCCAGACGTGCCAGAGAAGTATGACGGCAAGTCGCATCCGTCGGAGTTCCTCAGCATCTACACCATCGCGGTGCAAGCTGCCGGGGGGCAGGACGACAAGATCCTGGCCAACTACTTCCCGCTGGTGCTCAAGCCCAATGTCAGATCCTGGCTCATGCACTTGCTGGACAACTCCATATCCTCCTGGCAGACCTATGCCATCAGTTTGTCGATGCCTTCACAGGCGGCCACAAGCCTCATGGCCAAGAGAGCGACCTTCATCTGCTCGCCCAGAAGGAAGGAGAGCCCCTGCGCAAGTACATTCAGAGATTCAGTCGCGTACAGCACAACATCCCAGATGTCCACCCTGCCGCGGTAATCAGCGCGTTCCATCAGAACGTGCGAAAGCGCAGGATGCGGGAGGAGATGGCGATGTGCAATATCAGAGACGTCAGTGAGCTATATGCCCTGGGCGACAAGTGTGCACGTGCTGAGGAAGGGAGGAAACTCCCCGGAGAGAATACAGAAGCAGGAGGATCTGATAGTGAGGAGACTGCCCCGGCAAAGAAAAACCGGCGGCGGAACAACAGGAAGAAGAAAGGCAAAGATGTGCTAGTCATTGAGCAGTCCGGCAACGGAGGTGGCGCCAAGAAAGCCAAAGCTGGTAGCTCCGGCGAGGAGATTGCCGCAGGCACCAACTACCAGGCTGTGGCGGTCGCCGACAAGCAGAACGGCACCAACAAGCAGTACTGTAAGATCCACCGCACCAAGGGCCATGACCTCCAGAGCTGCAAGAAAGTCGAGCAGCTTGTCGAGCAGCAAAAGGCTGAATACGAGCGACGCGACAAGGAGAAAGCCCAGGAAGGTGCTGGAGGAGCCGGCAAGAAACGCCCCGGCCGACGAGGACGCCGCGGCAAGGCCAAGCAGCGGCAAGGAGACATACCTCCCCGCGGCCGCGACAAGGATGAAGATGACAACGACAATGAAGATATGGATGGTGACGAGACCGATGATCAGGAGTTCCAGAAAGCCATAGAGGTCCTGTGCGTTGACGGCGGTGCTTATCTGCATACTTCACACCGCCAGCTCAAGCAGTGGGTGCGGGAAGTCAATGCGGCAGAACCACCCGTCGAGTCACGCAAGCCTCTGAAATGGTCTAGCACGCCTATCATCTTTGATATTGAGGACCACCCTGATCGCATAACTGCGGTCGGGTGCTTGCCGATGTTGGTTTCACCAACTATCCGCAACCTCAAGGTCACTAAGATGCTAGTTGACGGCGGGGCCGGCTTGAACCTGATCTCCTCCGCGGTACTCCAGAAACTCCAGATCCCTGATGGCGAGCTCGAAGAGACCGGCACATTCCAAGGAATCAATCCGGGAAGGAGCAAGCCAAAGGGAAAGATCATGTTGCCGGTGACATTTGGCAGCGAGTTGAACTTCAGGACTGAGAGGGTCACTTTTGACATTGCTGACTTTCCATTGCCTTACAATGGGATACTCGGTCGTCCAGCACTCGCCAAATTCATGGCAGCCTCTCACTATGCATACAACATGCTGAAGATGCCAGGCCCGATAAGTGTCATCTCTGTCCCTGGCGACAAGAAGGATGCTCTTATCTGCGCCGACAAGATCTACCGGGAAGCAGCAGCCGCAACAGATCGCAAGTCACTTGCCGTTGAAGCTCCCGGGGCGAAGAAGAAGACCAAGTCCGGCAAGAGTTCTGATGCCCACTCCGGCAAGCGCACCTCTTCGGAGTGCTGCGCTACCATCGAGGATGCACCATCGAGCTCCACCGACAAGCGTAAGAAGACAATGGCAGCTCCACCAGAGACCAAGAAGGTGTCCGCCAAGGAGGATGGCACTGGTGGTACCTTCACCATCAGTGCCACTCTCGACCCTAAATAGGAAAGCGGGCTCGTTGCTTTCCTGCGAGCGAACGTCGACGTTTTTGCGTGGCAACCGTCTGACATCCCCGGTGTTCCCAGGAAAGTAATCGAGCACCATCTTGCCATCTGTCCTCATGCGCGGCCCGTCAAGCAGAAAGTCAGGAAACAAGCAGTGGAGAGCCAAGAATTCATTGCGGAAGAAATCAAGAAATTGGAAGCAGCAGGCCTTGTCAGAGGAGTGCTCCATCCTACGTGGTTGGCCAACCCTGTGGTCGTGCGCAAGGCAAACGGGAAATGGAGGCTTCGTATCGACTTTACTGATGTCAATAAAGCTTGTCCCAAAGACCCATTTCCCTTGCCGCGCATCAACCAGATTGTTGACTCCACGGCCGGATGTGACTTGCTTTCATTTCTTGATGCATACTCAGGATACCATCAGATCTTCATGGCAGAAGAGGATGAGGAGAACACCGCATTCATCACCCAATGTGGCACATACTGTTTCGTATGGATGCCTTTCGGTTTAAAGAATGTTGGTTCAACATTTGCAAGGGTAGTCCATGACGCTTTTGAGCCGCAAATACACAGAAATGTGGAAGCCTACATGGATGACATGGTGGTCAAGAGCAAAGACAAGGCGACTCTGATTCAAGATTTAGACGAAACCTTTGCAAATCTGCGCAAGATCAACCTCAAGCTTAATCCCGAGAAGTGTGTGTTTGGAGTCCCCTCCGGCAAGCTTCTCGGGTTCTTCGTGTCTCAGCGGGGAATTGAAGCCAATCTCGACAAGATCAAGGCCATTGAGCAGATTGAAGCACCAAAGCGCGTCAAGGATGTACGAAGACTTGCCGGTTGCGTAGCTGCTCTCAGCAGGTTTATCTCTAGGTCTGCTGAGCGTGCCCTGCCATTTTTCAAAATATTGAAAAAGGCAGGTCCAATGAAATGGATTCCGGAAGCGGAGGCTGCACTACAGGACTTAAAGAGATACCTGTCCTCCACTCCAACACTTGTCGCACCTAAGCCACAAGAGAAGTTGCTGCTATATATAGCGGCAACCAATCAAGTGGTTAGTGCTGCATTAGTAGCGGAGAGGGAGGCGGATGATGAGCCAGCAACCACGGCAGATGCATCCAGCGACAAGCAGGGGACTTCACCGGCAAGCTCTGGTCCCGACAAAGATGGATCTGCGCAGGCGCGTGAGAAGATGCAGAAAAGAATGGTGCAGCGCCCAGTTTACTTTGTCAGTTCCCTTCTGCAGGGGGCTAGGTCAAGGTACTCTGGTGTGCAGAAATTGCTTTTCGGCCTTCTCATGGCCTCGAGAAAGCTGTGCCATTACTTCCAAGCACATGAGATCACAGTCGTCACTCATTTTCCACTGAAAAGGATACTGCAAAATCCAGAAGCAACAGGCAGGATTGTCGAGTGGGCACTGGAACTGTCAAGCTTTGGCCTCAAGTTTGAGAGCACTTCAACTATCCAAAGTAGAGCATTGGCGGAGTTCATAGCAGAATGGACGCCAACACAAGATGAAGAAATTCCAGAAACAAGCATCCCCGTCAAGGAAGCAAGCAAAGAGTGGCTGATGTACTTGGATGGTGCCTTCTCGCTGCAAGGCGCCGGTGCGGGCATGATACTTGTTGCACCCACCGGAGAGCACCTCAAGTACGTAGTCCAGATGCACTTTCCCAAGGAGCAAGCAACGAACAATACCGCAGAGTATGAAGGTTTGCTTGCCGGTCTCAGGATCACAGCAGACCTTGGGATCAAGAAGCTCATTGTTAGGGGTGACTCACAGCTTGTCGTCCGCCAAGTGAACAAGAATTATCAGATTCCGTTGATGGAAGCTTACGTTGATGAAGTGAGAAAGCTAGAAGAGCACTTTGACGGCCTACAGATGGAACATGTTCCAAGAGCTCAGGATGATATTGCCGATGGCCTGTCAAAGTGCGCCGCACTTAAGTTACCTGTGGAACCAGGGATCTTTGTGCTCAAACTGACTCAACCGTCTGTAACGCCATCAACTGGACAGAGCAAGAAGAGGAAGTTGATTTCTAGTGACTATTTTCCGGCAGAGCTCCCCGAAGCCGCCGCCAAGAAGGTCCTCAAGATCAACACCAAGGGTGCTGAGGAGCAGTCTGCTCCGGCAAGCCCTAGGGTTTGTTCCATTGAAGCAGACGCTCCTGACAAGTTTTGCTCCGGCAAGCTTGCCGGGGAACATCAAGCTCCGGCTGAGCCGCAGATTCTCGCCGTAGAAGCGGATGTTCCCGCAGCAGCAGATGTGCCTTTAGTCCTTGTTGTCGAGCCGCAAGCTCCAGCATGGGCACAGCAGATTGTCCGTTTCCTTCAGACAGGAGAACTTCCCGAAGAGCAAGAAGAAGCGGAAAGAGTAGCCCGGCAGTCAAGTATGTACCAGTTTTTCGACAACACACTGTACAGAAGAAGACTCAACGGCGTGAAATTGAAGTGTATTCACCGGGAAGATGGACAAAAGCTGTTGGCAGAGATACATGGAGCATATGTGGTCACCACATTGGCGCAAGAGCACTTGCCGGCAAAGCGTTCCGGCAAGGTTTCTTTTGGCCGACGGCCCTCCAGGATGCAACTTCACAAGTAACCAAGTGTGAAGCGTGCCAGTTCCATTCCAAGCAGATACACCAGCCAGCTCAAGCTCTCCAGACGATCCCTTTATCCTGGCCATTTTCGGTCTGGGGGCTCGACATCCTCGGCCCCTTTCCCCGAGCTGTCGGGGGCTTTGAGTACTTGTACGTTGCAATCGACAAGTTCACAAAGTGGCCGGAAGTGGAAGCAGTGAGGAAGGTGACAGCACAGTCAGCAGTCAAGTTCTTCAGGTCGATTGTTTGCCGCTTTGGGATCCCTAACAGGATCATCACCGACAACGGCACGCAATTCACGAGCTGCACCTTCATGCAGTACGTCCAAGATCTTGGCGCCAAGGTCTGTTTCGCTTCTGTTGCTCATCCGAGAAGTAACGGTCAAGCGGAGAGGGCGAATGCTGAAGTGCTGCGAGGGCTCAAGACCAGGACTTTCGACAGGCTGCGCAAGTGCGGAAAGAACTGAATTGAGGAGCTGCCGGTGGTTCTTTGGTCGATCAGGACGACGCCAAATCGAGCCACTGGCCAGACACCTTTCGCTCTAGTCTATGGAGCAGAGGCAGTTCTCCCCACGGAACTCGTATACGGGTCACCTCGAGTGCTCGCTTATGATGAGCTTGAGCAAGAGCAGTTGCGACAAGATGACGCGCTGCTCCTTGAGGAGGACCGTCTTCAGGCCGCTGTACGAGCTGCTCGATACCAGCAAGGTTTGCGCCGCTACCATAGCCGCAAAGTTAGTGCCAGAAGTCTCGAGGAAGGCGACCTTGTTCTTCGGCGCGTTCAGTCCGCCAAGAATTCCAACAAGTTGACGCCGAAGTGGGAAGGCCCTTACCGGGTGAAATGAGTCACTAGGCCTGGCGCTGTCCGCCTTGAGACCGAAGATGGCATTCCGGTGAGCAACTCCTGGAACATTGAGCATCTTCGTAAGTTTTACCCGTAAGGCGCTGTTGCCGGAACCTGTTCCGGCAACCACCTTTTGTACAAGTCTTGCCGATGTTGCATGTAATCCTTTGTACGAAGCCGGGCGCAGACCCCGTGCATAAGTAAAGCTCATGTGCTCCGCACATCTTGTCAATTTCATGTTTTCTGCTTTTTTCTGCATGCGTTATCTGACACTTTGTGCAGCGCCTACCCCCGGTAAGCAATAACGAGCCGTAAGGCTCCATATCTTTATTTTCTCTTCTTTCTCTTTCTCAAGGAAAGGAAGGTTCCCTCGCCCACAAGTTTGCCGGGGGGAAAGGAGAAGATAATGGTGTGGACCAAGCGTCGTTCGAGGAAGTTTCGCCTTACCGGGAAGCAAACGACAGAAAAGCTAACAGCGACAAGAAAAAGAGAAAACGGGCGGCCTAATCTACGCGATCGCCCTCAACCCTCTTGATCCCACTCACCTTGTCCACAATGGGTGCGACAAGGGTCTTGAGCGCTTCCAGATCAGCATCCGGCGGCAAGGTCCTAAGGACGTTGGTGAGGTTGAGGCGTGGGTTGCGGAAGGCCACCTTCACCAGCACCTTTTGAAGAGCTCCCGCGCAGATCTTGCGCGACTCGTCGGCCAACTGCTTTGGGATCTTCTCCCGGAGTCATTGGAGGGCCATCGCCACGCCTTTGAAGAAAAAGCTGAGCTTGGCGCTGGGTTGGAGGTGCTCATCGGAAGAATGCCCGAGATCCTCCAACCCCAGCTGCGCCAGCTCCCTGTCGATGGCTGCGGCAGCATCCACGAGACCCTCGGTCCAGTGCTCCACATTCTCCCTAAAAGCGTTCTAGGCGGCAGCAGCATTCGCCAGCAGCGCCTCGTCGGCCTTGATCTTCTCCTTCAAGGCCACCTCCTGCTCCTTGGCGCCGTCCAGCGTCTTGGTCAAAGTAGTCAACTTCAACTCAAGATCTGCGTCGGAGTCCTTGGTGGTGCTAAGCTCCTTGCTCCTCTCAGCGAGACGAACCTGCAGCTCGCCATGGGTGTAGGCGTCCTTCTCGCGCTCACACTTGAGCGCGGCAAGCTCCTCGCCGCTCACCTTGAGATCGGCCTCCAGCTGCGCCACCTTCGTCTCCAGCTCCTTCTTGGCGGCCTCGGCAGCTGCGGCAGCATCCTCTGCTTCCTTGAGAGCCCCGCCGAATGTTTGCTCGCGCGCGGCAAGCTCCTCCTCGTGCTTGTCAAGGTTAACCTTCTGCTGCGCCAACTCGCCTTCCTGCGCAGACAGCTTCTCGGCAGCAAGCTGTTGTTGCTCTTCAACTTCAGCCTTCTCGAGGAGGAAGGCTTTCCGCTCCTCGGCGAGTCGCTCCTGCTCCTCTACCAGGGACCGAAGAGCTTCCTAGTTGAGGCCCCGGAGCTCCTCCGCGCGCTTCTCGATGTCCACTCCCGCCTTCGCGACAAGCGCTTCTCGGGATACCAGCTTGGCCTGTCGGGCGCGGTAGAGCGACAACAGCTTCCGCAGCAGCTCCTCCTCCTCAGGCTCGCCGCTGCTGCTGCTCGGCGCGTCGACCAGCGTCAGCCCAGCAGAGGCGAGCAATTCTTCATCAAAGACTTCTCCTTCGATCGGCGCCCTGGAGCTCGACGCCCAGGGGAGCTTGATGAAGACGCCATCGCCAGCCTTCAAATAGGCGCCGGGCTAGGGCTCTTCGGAGCCTGACGCTGCAGCAGCGGCGGAGGGATCGGCGGTCGGCGTAGCGCCTGACGCTCCTGCGGCCTCGGGGCCGTCAGTGCAATCGCCGGACCCCTCGCCAGCTTCTGCAGCGGCAGCTTTGGTGGCCTCTTCGCCGGCGGGATCATCAGCGCCGGCCTCTTCTTCGGTGGCAGCGGCGTTGTTGGTATTGCCGCGCGCGTTCTCATCGCCAGCGACCTCGGTTTCCATCGGCGCCGTGGCAGATGGACCTGACGACTGGAAAAGGGAGAAAATTCAAGCAAATATTCAAAAAGGAAATCAGAAGAAGAAGAACCCAAGGGAAGTTTTCAAGCAAGAGGATTACCTGTACTAGGATCTACGGTCGTGGTCTCCGCCACCGAGGGGTCGCTGGTGCTGTCCCTTGCCGGAGACTTCTCCCTTACCGGAAAGTTCTCCCTTGCCGGAGAACGCTCCCTTGCCGGGGAATCCTCCCTTGGAGGTGTAGTCGAAGCAGAGGGCATGTCGGGAGCGGCTTCCGGGCACTCCTGGCGAGACTGCTCTGCTCCTACGCAAACCAATAATCAGATGTCAGCAAAGAAAGAGCACCCATGCGCGCCTAACAGCAGGAAGTAAACCATATACTTACGCTGGGGGTTGCGCTGGGGGCTGCTTTGGGGAATAGTTGCCGGGTCCGGCAAGGTGGTCTCGGACACACCCCCTGCTGTCGCGGTGGGTTCGTCCTTGATGACAATCACCGGGACCTTGGCTCTCTTCGCCGCTCTCTGGGCCAGAGTCCTGAAAAGGAATGGGTTCGGAGTAAAACAAATCAGATACAAGACAAAACAGCAAGAATTGAAGAACTACAAGTACGGCAAAAAATCTTACTCTTCCTCTTCCTCGTCGGAGCTGAGCGCGGAGAGGTCGAAGTCCGGCCCACCTTCGGCGCGACAAGGCGAAGGAGTAGGTTCCCTTAGCCGCTTGGCGGGATCAGAAGCGGTGGTCCGGGAGGGCCCCGCTCCAGTTGCCGCAGCGGCGTGAGGCGCTCCCGCGGCAACAGTGCTTGCCATAGTGGAGCGCATCGCGCGGCGCGGCGGCTGTTGACCCGTCTGCCGTCCCGCTACGTCCACGGCCTTGCGGAGACGCCTTCTTGGTGGAGCTGGGGGCTCTTCTTGCGGCAAGCTGTCTGAAGGTTCGGGCCCGACAAGCTCTCCCTCGCCGGGCTCGCTCAACTCAGCTTCAGGCCTGGCAAGCTCTCCCTCGCCGGCAAGCTCCTCTCGCTCGGCAAGGCTTGCCGCCTCTGCTGCCTCTGCCTCCTCCACGGTGAATCCAAACTCGCCCGCGGCAGCTGCTGCTGCCGCCTCTTCCAGCCTAGTGGCGATGCGCTGCATCTCCGCATCGGTGGTGTCGCGAGTAAGGCTCTTCTATTCATCGGGGCGGACCGGCACTTCTACCAAGCCGTCAAAGAACTCCTGCACGACGTCGTCTGCAGGCTCTTGCCAAGTTGGGACAATTCCATGTGGATCGCACAGCGGCATCATTGCACGGATGCGGTCGAGCGAGGAGTTGTTGCACAGCGGAACGACACCCCTCGGTAACATGAACGCTTCGGGATGTTGAGGATCACGCTTGAACAGTTCTAGGAGCATCGCGTCCATTTCCAGGACAGTGAAGTTGAAGTTGAGGCCCGGGCGCAGCCTCATGATATCTGCCGCATTCTGGAGCTCCCAGGCGGGTCTCCTCCTCTCCTGCAGGGGGGCGATGCGGCAGCGAAGAAAATCTGCGCCAATGGCGCCTACGGTGAGCCCGGCAAGCCTGAGGCGTAGGATCCGAGTGACGGCAATCTTCAGCCTATCGTCTTCCGGGGCCACGTTGCTCCAATCGTTGCCGCGCGCTATTGGGGCTTGGTGCTGGGCGGTAAATGGCTGCGGGTTCTCCTCGACAATCCAGCACCAGTCTGCTCTCCATTCCTCCCACTTGCTGTGGAGCTCTCCCTCCAGATAAGCTTCCTTCTTGCCAGCTCTCGAGATCCAGGCGATTCCGCCGGATAAAGGCTCCCCTCTCTCAACTAGGGGCATAAAGAAGTGGCGAAAAAGAGCTACATTTGGATAGACTCCGACAAAGTTTTCGCAGAGATGTGTGAAAACTGCCATGGTCAGAACGGCATTGGGGGTGAAGTCAAGGAGGCGGAACCCGTAGGTGTTCATAATATCGCAGAAAAACTCAGAGAAAGGCGGGCAGAGCCCGCAGTAGAAGAACAACGCGAAGAAGGGATATCCATTCGGAGCCAGTTCCGAAGCGGCAGCTGAGAGTACCTTCGTGCGCGGATGCGCTCGCGTCTCCGTCGACCAGAAGAGGTAGTAATACTCCCTCAGCTCCTTCGCGGCGAGCTGAGGGGGGAAGATTGCCCGCTCCTTTCGCAGCGCCACAAGCCGCTGCGCCTCGGCCGACTTCACAACCTTCCCGGCTTTCGGAGCCATGGCGGAGGTGGTGAGAGAGATCGACGGTGTTGGTGGTGCCGGTGGCGATGGGGAGCGGACCGCTGCTCTCTTTCAGCTTTGGGAAGAAGGGGGGGAGCGGTGGAGATTTTTGAGATTGGAGTAGCAACCGGCGAGATGGGCGAACTGCCCCTGTTTCCCCTGCTTATAAAGAGGGAGGGGGCGGACGTTCCGTCTTTCCGAATAAAGAAACCACCCACGATCTCTCCCACGACGCCGCATTCGACGCATGCCGTTCGAGGATGGCGCGGTGGATACGGAGTGAGATACGGCGTAACCCAGGCCGCGCGTGCCCGTGCCCTGTTTTGGGCCTGGCCCAACAGCGCTCGGCACCGTGTGTGGCCCAGGCCCGGGGGCTCCTGTCGGTGTACTAGAGTAGGGGTACCCTAGTATCCCGAACTTGTGCACGGGCAGTTGCAGCACCCCGCGGAAAGGCTTGTCGGGTGACCGCCAAGGTCCTCCGTGGTTCCTTTGGAGCCATTCAAGAACAAAGTATTCAAGCCAAGGAGATAAGGCCCTGGCAAGAGGAGCTTGTCGGGAAGGCCAACCAAGGCATCTCAAGGAACTTGCCGTGACGTGCCACGCGTCCCGGCGAGGCCCGGTGAGCGACAAGCTTCCGGGCACGACAAGACAACGACCGCGGCAAGGCGCTTGCCGCGGCAAGCTACCACTCTGTACCCGCGCTCTAGCACATCCACCAACGTGTCGCCCTGGGGCCTTTCCAGGCGCGCGTGGCAAGAGGCTGTGCAGCCAGCGGTGCACGGTGGCAAGCGACGCTGACAAGATTGCCATCATGGCAAGCGGTGGTGTCCCTGACGGTCCCTTTTTGCACTATTTGGGCGACGTAGACGGGCATTTAATGCCTTTGTCCCCTGCCGTCAGGGTTAGGTATGATACACTGTACAGGTAGTTGTACCAACCGCAATTCCTTTTCCATTTTTACCCTTGTCTACATTGCCACCTGTCGGAGACCCCTTTAGCATATAAAAGGAGGCCCATGCGCAACGTAGAAGAGGTTGGAAGGCAGAAAAACACTCACGCTCGGTCTCGTTAGCAGCTAGTGTGTACTGTAGCACTCAGCGCTCCCGAGCAAGAACTCAATACACTCAAACATGCAGCAGTAGGAGTGTTATCTCTCCGGAGAGCTCCGAAGCTGGGTAAACTGCTTGTGTGCTTTGCCTCGATCTGCTCTTCGTGCGGTCTCCGCCCCCCGCCGAACTGAAAGGGGCTCGGTCCGCCGGTCCCCATAGGTGTTCATGGATCAGTTTCCCCGACAGCATTGCTCCCCTCCAGCGCCATTCTCGCCCAATGTGGGACCTTGCGGGCATCGAGGATCCGATGAGGCTGCATAGGCCATCACTGGCTGCTGGGTCCTTGAGCATGGTGCTCAAACTCCTGACGGGCGAACCCGAGCCTACTGACCTTTCGGGGGGTGGCTGCCTTCTCTATCAGGGCTCGAACAAGGCGGCCTTCGCTGGGTAGATGCCTCTGTTTGACGATTGGGGGGTTGCTTCTGGAGGGCCTTGAGGGGCCCCGCGAGAACCCCGTCTTCGTGGCTCCCCTTCTACTCAATCCCGCTGAGCGCTCACGGCCTGCAGCTGTTGTGGGCTCCTCCGGAGGCTTGGTGCCGACGAGGGCCCAGGAAGTCCTAAAGGGGGGTGCCACAGATCTGGCGCAATCCCAAGCTCTGGAGACGGAGGCCCCTGACGCCCGGGGTGATGGCTTCAAGGTGGCCACCGATGGTGAGGAGCCCATTAATGGCTCCGGAGCCATAAACCAGAAGATCCCACCGGGCGCTGCTGCCCCTGGGATCCCTGCCCCGGCTAACCCGCCGAATGCTCCTCCTCCCGAGGATCGCCCGTCGGGGTCCGGTCGGCCCCGCTTGTGCCTTGAGTCGCTCCTGAAGAGGAAGAGGTCCCCGTGCCGCAACGATAGCACTCGTCGGTCGTTGAAGCCGAGGAGATACGTGGCTGCCGATGAGTGAGTACCTTTGCTCTTGATTCCTTGCGCGTCGTGTTTTCTCATAACTAGGGTCTTGCAGGGCTCCCACAAAGGTGAAACCTCGGGAAGCGGGCGCCCCCAATGATCCCAGCTTGACGCCCGCACACAGCCCCTAGTGCCCTGGTCCTGCGCAGGGCGTGGGGCCGACTCCAGCTGCCGCGACGCCGCGAGGGTGCCTCGGAACCTTGCTCCCTGCTCCTTCTCTTGAGGGGGGGGGATGAACCGGCGATCCTTCCTCTTGTCATTGCTGGCAGGGGCTGCCCCTTGGGCGGCCTTCGTCTTTGTGTTGTGGGGCTACAACAGCCAGCCCCCGGCCGGCAGCTGACGGGGTGCCCAGCGCCTCCTGGCGGCCTCCGGGGCCGACGAGGGTCTTGGTGACGCGCTTGCGCTCGCTCGTGGGCACAGTGCCATGTGCTTCGGGATCTTCGGTGAGGCGATGCGTGCGATGATCCATCTTGGCGGGGAGCTAGCCAATGTCGACACCAGGCTTGAGGCGGAGAACCGCCGCCTGGAGCATGAGTGGCAGCAGCTGAAAGTTGCCATTAACCTTGGGAGACTTCAGCGCGACGTAGCCGATGTGCGTGTGGCATCCTCGCTCGCGACTTCTCGCAAGGCTTGCGCCCGCGCCATGGAAGAGGTCGAGGTAGCCAACCGTTGTGGCGAGGCGACCGAGGAGCAGGAGCCAGAGGTTCTGTCTTCAAATGCAGCCCTTGAGCGCGAAGTCGAGGAGCGTCGTGCCCTTCTGGCCTCCTTTCCAGGCGAGGTGGCCTTTGCCGATGCGGAGCTCCTAAGGCGCCACGAAGACTTGACATTGGAGGCCGTGGAGCACAGCATGGCGTTGGAGAGGCTGGAGGTGAGGGAGCGCCAGGTTGTCGCGGCTGAGGATGTTGTCGCCGCCCGAGAAGGCCAGGTCCAGCTGGAGGTGGAGGAGAGGGTGGTGAAGGCATGTGCTGAGTTGGATGAGAGGCACCGCCTGGATCTGGAGTTGCTCGAGGCCGAGCTTTAGGGCCGGACCTCTGCCCTGAAGGCTAAGCTGTAGTCTGTGGAGCAGCGTGAGAACGCTGCCCGAGGAGGTTGACTTCCTCCGAATCTGCCTTGAATTCTGCCCGTGCCGAGATATCCTCTCTCCAGAAGCAAGTCGAGGACACCGCCTCCCTCCTGAAGAAGGCTTCGAGTGAAAAGAGACGCCGCCTGATATTGGAACGCGAGCACGGCTCCATGCTCCAAGGTCTGCGCGTCAGAGCCAACAATGCCTTGGGTGCTATCTGCAACGAGAGTGCTCCTCATCCGCACGAGAGCGACTACGCCAGCCATCTCAACTTTTTCACTGATATCGTGACCCTCCTAGAAGATCAGGCCATGAAAGCTCGCAAGCTTGTTGAGGAGATGAGCCAGGGCCTCCTCGGGTGTGCACTCTCGCGCATCTTTAGCAACCTCCTGAACCTCGATTCCCACTTCGGCTTCAGCACCGTGCTAGCCCCCGTGCCTGTGGCCACCCAAGACAAGCTCGCCGAGTGGGTGGATGGCCATGTGGACACCTTGGTGAAGGAGCTGACTCCTGAGGACGACACGGCCGTGCTCGCGGCCGAAGAAGCTGGCACGGGTGGCGATGACGAGGAGGATGGCAGCCACGATGCAAGCAGCACGGACGGGAGTGACGAAGAAGGCACGTCCAGCTAGGCCCGTGTTTATTTTTTGCTTTGACCTGTATGACAAAAACTTGAATGCATTCTTGTGAGAGCATTTTGAAAAGGGGGTGCCCCTTATGATGTGTGAGATTGTGAAACGCTTTTGAAGTAGCGCCCGGAGCGGGGCCCCGCAGGGCTGCGGGCCACTGAGCGAAGTAGTTGTTTTTGACTTATCTTTGGTTTCGTGGGTCTCGAGTGAGGCCTGGTGTCGCGGCGGTGGTCCTTCTCCTAAGGCGAGCCTACCGTGAGCTTGCGAGGTTCTGTGCCTCCCAAGGGGCTTGCTGGCATTGTCGTAGAGTGCCTCGTGAGGAACCAACTGTCAGACCGTGGCGAGGTGGGCGCGCGGGGCGGCTGCACCCTTGATCCCCCAGGGGTGATCGACGCCAACGCGTGCACCGTACCCAGCCCCCGCTTGCAAGGCTCTTGAGGGTAGGGCAACAGTCACGAGCTCCAGAAAGGACGCAAGAACATAAGGCAAGAGAGTAACACGAAACGAGAAAACTCCCCCCATTTTTATAAACACACGAAAGTTAAAATACTTCAAGAAGTCGTCGAGCAAGTACATAAAAGAGGCAAAAGCAAATGGTCGTGTCCGGCGTCTAGCTAGTCTTCAAGTCTTCTCACTGGCGCAAAGCTAAGTGCTTCCACTAGCTGGGCACAGTGTCGACGGCCAGCGTGGAGCATGGTGCTTCCACTAGGACGTGGGCGGGAGCCCCCGTGAGGCCCCAGGGTGGCACTCAGGAGACTCCGGGGCGTGTACAGCCCCACTCATTATTACGTGAGAGTGTCACGAGCGGAGACCTTCACAGGCCGGAGCCTTGCTTCATGTCGCCCAATGAGGACCCCGCCGTGCACCACCCCTGACCACCGTTGGGGAGACAGGTAACTAGGACAAGACCAAGGGGCCGGGGGGACGCTGGTGGCGTCCTCGGCGACAGCAGGCCCCCCACCAGGGAGAAGGGCTCGCCGGCGCCTTCTCCGGCAAGGAACCTACCTCCAGGCAGGGCCCTACTCCACGCAGCGCGAGGAGGGCCCTGCCGCCGGGCTGCCCCGTGCTGCTCCCAACGTCCTTCGCGCTCCTGCGGGGGATCTGTCATCCTGAGAGTCCTGGTGGCAGCTGCGTCCTGATGCACCTACGATCCATGGTTAGTGTAAGCGTGCCCCTGCGGCGTTAGCTGTACCCAGAGGTTATCTTTGTTGGAGATGTTGGAGGGGCTTGGTGGCGGCTCGAAGGAGAGCTCGGCCTCGTGTATGTCCAGTGCCCAGCCTGGCGTGGGGGATCGGCTGGGGTGGGCCCTCTCCAGGCGTGTGCCTTGGGTCCATCGCGATGGGGACGTAGGCTTCCCGGCTAGCTGCACCAGAAACACTGCCCGGCTGCCTCACGTTCCCGCCTTCTTCAGTTGCCCTCTGGTCCTGCCAGCCAGGGGCCGATACTCCAGCGCGGCCCCTGGCGATGTCGCCAGGAGCAGCCCCACGCTAAGGTAACACGTTCGGAGTGGCGCGGGCTGCTTTACGGGTCTGGTCGGCACCGAGAGGCTCTCCAGGGGCCCTGGGAGGGGGCGCGCAGTTGTGTCGGGGATGAGCGCGCGCCCCCACCATAGCCTGCAACATGGGCAGGGTACAGAATGGCGCCGCGCCCCTGCACACCGCATCCAGTAGCTCAGCGACCCGTTCCAGCAAGGCGTCGCGGCCACTTTCCAGCAGCCTGCACCGTAAGAGTTCTCGAGCCACGATGACCGCTGCCCGCATGTTTGCCTGTTCCTTGCGCGTGTGTGGAGCGGTTGTTGCTGCATAGTTTGTAGATCGCACGGCAACACGGCTGCGACGCAGCGCCAGTGGAGAAGGTTGCACCGCGCACCCCCACAGCCGGTCACCCCCGGCGGAGCGCGGACCGCGAGCAGAGTGGAGTGTGTCGTATTTAGGGTTCCGGCAAAACCCTTGAGGTTCGAACACAGGGGTGCGCACGAAGATTTCCCCCTACCGAATCTCGCCCTCACCCTCGCCGTGATTTCTAAGCTTAGCTCGATGAACTCACAACACAAGAGACACAAGATTTATACTGGTTCGGGCCACCGTTGTGGTGTAATACCCTACTCCAGTGTGGTGGTGGTGGATTGCCTCTTGGGCTGATGATGAACAATACAAGGGAAGAACAACCTCCTCAGGAGAAGTGTTCTTGTGCTTGGTGGATGCGAGGACAAACTGAGTTCGTCCCCTTCTACTATGGTGGCTAGTCCTATTTATAGAGGCACTGGTCCTCTCCCCAAATATTGAGCAGGAAGGCATCCAACAACGGCCAATTTGAAAGGGGACAACTAGTACAAGCTATCCTGACTAAAGGTGGTCTTCGCCTGTCAAAGGCGCTGGTGGTGACGCCGTCTTGGGATCCACGATGACCTCTGTCCTGCCGTCCTGCTGGTCTTGGTATTGTTGCACCGATATGGAAACCTTTGCCTAATGCCTCGGTGCTCCGCGCCTGCGCTCGCCCCCTTAGCACCAAAGGGGAAATAGGACACTACGCGCACTCGTGCCCGCCTGGCCTTGGTATTCATGGCTTGTGATACATCTCCAATGTATCTATAATGTTTGATTGTTCCATGCTATTATATTACCCCTTTTGGATGTTTATGGGCTTTATCTTACACATTTATATCATTTTTGGGACTAACCTACTAACCGGAGGCCCAACCCATATTGTTGTTTTATTGCCTGTTTCAGTATTTCAAAGAAAAGGAATATCAAATGGAGTCCAAACGGAATGAAACCTTCAGCAGCGTGATTTTTTGGAAGATTATCATCCTGGAGGCTTGGAGATCAAGTCAGAAGATCCTCGAGGAGCCCAGGAGATAGGGGGCGCACTCCCCCCCTACAGGGCACAGCCCCCTGTCCCGTGGACCCCTCAAGCACCCCCTGACCGACTTCTTTCGCCTATATAACCCTACGTACCCTAAAACCATCGAATATCAAGATAGATCGGGAGTTCCGCCGCCGCAAGCCTCTGTAGCCACCAAAAACCTCTTGGGAGCCCGTTCCGACACCCTGCCGGAGGGGGAACCCATCACCGGTGGCCATCTTCATCATCCCGGCGCTCTCCATGATGAGGAGGGAGTAGTTCACCCTCGGGGCTGAGGGTATGTACCAGTAGCTATGTGTTTGATCTCTCTCTCTCTCTCTCTCTCTCTCTCTCTCGTGTTCTCTCTATGGCACGATCTTGATGTATCGCGAGCTTTGCTATTATAGTTGGATCTTATGATGTTTCTCCACTTCTACTCTCTTGTGATGAATTGAGTTTCCCCTTTGAAGTTACCTTATTGGATTGAGTCTTTATTTGAGAACACTTGATGTATGTCTTGCCGTGTTTATCTGTGGTGACATTGGGATATCACGTGCCTCTTGATGTATGTTTTGGTGACCAACTTGCGAGTTCCGCCCATGAACCTATTTATAGGGGTTGGCACACGTTCTTGACTCTCCGGTAGAAACTTTGAGGCACTCTTTGAAGTACTTTGTGTTGGTTGGATGAATCTGAGATTGTGTGATGCATATCGTATAATCATGCCCACGGATACTTGAGGTGACAATGGAGTATCTAGGTGACATTAGGGTTTTGGTTGATTTGTGTCTTAAGGTGTTATTCTAGTACGAACTCTTTAATAGATTGATCCGAAATAATAACTTTGAGGTGGTTTCGTACCCTACCATAATCTCTATGTTTGTTCTCCGCTATTAGTGGCTTTGGAGTGACTCTTTGTTGCATGTTGAGGGCTTTTTATATGATCTATCTATGTTAATATTGTTGAGAGAACTTGCACTAGTGAAAGTATGAACCCTAGGCCTTGTTTCCTATGATTGCAATACCGTTTATGCTCACTTTTATCATTAGTTACCTTGCTGTTTTTATATTTTCAGATTACAAAAACCTATATCTACTATCTATTTTGCACTTGTATCACCATCTCTTCACCGAACTAGTGCACCTATACAATTTACCATTGTATTGGGTGTGTTGGGGACACAAAAGACTCTTTGTTATTTGGTTGCAGGGTTGTTTGAGAGAGACCATATTCATCCTACGCCTCCCACGGATTGATAAACCTTAGGTCATCCTCTTGAGGGAAATTTGCTACTGTCCTACAAACCTGTGCACTTGCAGGCCCAACAATGTCTACAAGAAGAAGGTTGTGCAGTAGACATCAAGCTCTTTTCTGGCGCTGTTGCCGGGGAGGTGAGTGCTTGAAGGTATATCTTTAGATCTTGCAATCGAATCTTTTTGTTTCTTGTTTTATCACTAGTTTAGTTTATAAAAAAACTACAAAAAATGGAGTTAAATTTGTCTCATACGCTTCGTATTTTTAATATCTTTCGTGAGTATGATGGAAAGGAAAATAATGCTCAAGTGCTAGAAGAAGAAATTTATAGAATGTTTGATACTAAATCTTTCAATGATGAGCATGATTGCAATGTTGTTAGTATAAATTCCTTGAATATCCATGAAGCTAATGATATGCAAAGCCACAAGCTTGGGGAAGCTATGTTTGATGAATATGATATGTTTAGTCCCCCATGTTTTGATGAGAATATTTATTATGATGAAAGCATGCCTCCTATCTATGATGATTATATTGATGAAAGTGGGTTTGGAAGAGTGTCAACTTTAGAAAGTAGTGATCCCACTATTTTGGAGGATGTTGAATCTTATTGTGATGAATATGAAAGTGGATTTGGAAGAGTGTCAACTTTATTTAGTGATGATTCCACTATTTCGGAAGAGGTTCCAATTGATTATGAGAACAAAGTTGCCATCTATGATGATTATTGTGATGACTTGTATGCTATTAAGAATAATGATAACCATGAAACTTGTCATCATGATTTTAGTTTTCAATTGGATTATGCCTCACATGATAATTATTTTGTTGAGTTTGCTCCCACTACTGTTCATGAGAAGGATTTTGCTTATGTGGAGAGAAGTAAATTTTCTATGCTTGTAGATCATGAAAAGAATGTTTTAGGTGCTGGTTATATTGTTGAATTAATTCATGATGCTACTGAAAACTATTATGAGGGAGGAATATATGCTTGTAGGAATTGCAATAATATCAAGTTTCCACTCTATGTGCTTAAAATCTTGAAGCTATGCTTGTTTTACCTTCCTATGCTTGTTGATTATTGTTCCCATAAGTTGTTTGCTCACAAAATCCCTATGCATAGGAAGTGGGTTAGGCTTAAATGTGCTAGTCATATGCTTCATGATGCTCCCGTTATGTTTCAATTCTTATCTTTTATGTGAGCATCATTGTCATCATCATGCCTAGCTAGAAATGCATTAAAGAAAATCGCTTGTTGGGAGACAACCCAATATTTATACTTACAGTTTTTGTGTGTCCACATGATTATGCTACTGTAGTAATCATGTTTTATAGCTTTTATTTCAATAAAGTGCCAAGTAATACCTTTAGGATAGCTTAAGGTGATAGTTGTGTTGATCCTGCTGAAAATCAGAAACTTTTGCACCCAGTAAATTGGTTTTGTTAATTCACAGAAATGTGCTTCTGTTCTAATTCTTTTTGCTCTGGTTGGTACACAAATGGCTTAGGACTTCCTAATTTGGTAGGATTTTTGGAGTTCCAGAAGTATAAGTTTGATACAGATTACTATAGACTGTTCTGTTTTTGACAGATTCTGTTTTCTATGTGTTGTTTGCTTATTTTGATGAATCTATGAGTACGATCGGAGAGTATGAACCATAGAGAAGTTGGAGTACAGTAGGTATTACACCAATATGAATTTAGAATCAGTTCATTACAGTACCTAAGTGGTGGTTTTATTTTCTTATACTAACGGAGCTTACGAGTTTTCTGTTGAGTTCTGTGTTCTGGAGTTTTCAAGTTTTGTGTAAAGATTAAATGGACTATGGAATAAGGAGTGGCAAGAGCCTAAGCTTGGGGATGACCAAGGCACCCCAAGGTAATATTAAAGTACAACCAAGAGCCTAAGCTTGGGGATGCCCCGGATGGCATCCCCTCTTTCGTCTTCATTCATCGGTAACTTTACTTGGAGCTATATTTTTATTCACCACATGATATGTGTTTTGCTTGGAGCGCCATTTTCTTTTGTTAGTATTTGCTTTCTGTTATTTAGATTAATGTTTTTCATCTTTATTTTCAATAAATAAGTCAAGGATAGCCTTTACCATGCTTATCTTGCTAGTATGCATGTTGCTGTTTGAAAACAGAAAGTTTACCGATGTTGCAAAAATTCCCTAGAAAAGTCAGAGCATGATATAATGTTGAAATATTTTGCATAATAAGATCTGATAAATTTACTACAGTGGATATTTTATTTCATAATTTTTGGAGTTAAGGAAGTTTGATGATTCTTGCATCCTTTACAGACTGTACTGTTTTGGCAGATTGCTGTTATGTTTGCACTGTTTGCATATGCTTGCTTGTTTAATGATTCTATTTGAGGATAGGAGTGTTAAATATGCAGAGGCATTTAGTATGAAATGTTGAATAATAATTTTAGTGATTTGTTACAGTAGAAAATGATAAGGTTTTGCATTGGTTTATACTAACCTATCTCACGAGTTCTTGTTGAGTTTGTTGTGAATGAAGCTTTTGATAAAAAGAGAAACCATGATATGAGAAGAATTAAGGAGACACAAAAGTTCAAGCTTGGGGATGCCCAAGGCACCCCAAGATAATATTTCAAGAAGTCTCAAGCATCTAAGCTTGGGGATGCCCCGGTAGGCATCCCACCGTTCTTCTTCAACAACTATCGGTTAGTATCGGTTGAGCCTAAGTTTTTGCTTCTTCACATGAGTTGTGCTATCCTTGCAATGTCATTTTATTTTGTTTTGCTTGCTGCTTGAATACAATACCAAGATCTGAACTTCTTTAATGAGAGAGAGTCTTCGCATAGTTACATAATTATTTAGCTACTCATTGATCTTCACTTATATCTTTCGGAGTAGTTTGTCGTTTGCTCTAGTTCATCACTTATATCTTTTAGAGCATGGCGGTGGTTATATTTTGTAGAAATGACTAGTATCTCATGCTTCACTTATATCTTTTTGAGAGTCTTTTAGAACAGCATGGTATTTGCTATGGTTGGTCCTAGAATGATGAGCATCCAAGTTGGGTATAATGAAAACTATCATAGAAAGTGAATTGTATGCTATGATCAATTTGATGCTTGATAATTGTTTTGAGATATGGAGGTAGGGATATTAAAGTCATGCTAGTTGAGGTGATTATGAAAAATACTTGTGTTAAGGGTTGTGATTCCCGTAGCATGCACGTATGGTGAACCGCTTTGTGATGAAGTTGGAGCACAATTTTATTTATTGATTGTCTTCCTTATGAGTGGCGGTCGGGGACGAGCGATGGTTTTTTCTACCAATCTATCCCCCTAGGAGCATGCACGTAGTGCTTTGGTTTTTGATGACTTCTAGATTTTTGCAATAAGTGCATGAGTTCTTTTGAGTAATGTTGAGTCCATAGATTATATGCATCCTTTCACCCTTCCACCATTGCTAGCCTCTCTTGTGTCATGCAACTTTCGCCGGTACCATACACCCACCATACTCCTTCCTCAAAACAGCCACCATACCTACCTATTATGGCATTTCCATAGCCATTCCGAGATATATTGCCATGCAACTTTCCACCGTTCCGTTCATATGACACGCATTACTTTTGTCATATTGCTCTTTGCATGATCATGTAGTTGACATTTTATTTGTGGCAAGGCCACCTTCATAATTTTCATACATGTTGCTCTTGATTCATTGCATATCCCGGTACACCGCCGGAGGCATTCATATAGAGTCATATCTTGTTCTAGCTTTGAGTTGTAATTCTTGTGTTGTAAATCTATAATAGTGTGATGATCTTCATTATTAGAGCATTGTCCTAGTGAGGAAAGGATGATGAAGACTGTGATTCCCCCACAAGTCGGGATGAGACTTCAGACTTTACAAAAAGAAAAAAAAGAAAAAAAAAGAGAAAGGCCAAAAAGAAAAAAAAAGAAGGCCAAAGAAAAAAAACGGAAAAAGAAAAAATAAAATGAGAGAAAAAGAGAGAAGGGAGAATGCTATTATCTCTTTTTCCACACTTGTGCTTCATAATAGCACCATGATCTTCATGATAGAGAGTCTCTTATGTTGTCACTTTCATATACTAGTGGGCATTTTTCATTATAGAACTTGGCTTGTATATTCCAATGATGGGCTTCCTCAAAGTGCCCTAGGTCTTCGTGAACAAGCGAGTTGGATGCACACCCACTTTGTTTCTTTTGTTGAGCTTTCATATATTTATAGCTCTAGTGCATCCATTGCATGGAAATCCCTACTCACTCACATTGATATCTATTAATGGGCATCTCCATAGCCCGTTGATACGCCTAGTTGATGTGAGACTATCTTCTCCTTTTTGTATTCTCCACAACCACCATTCTATTCCACATATAGTGCTATGTCCATGGCTCACGCTCATGTATTGCGTGAAAGTTGAAAGAGTTTGAGATTATTAAAGTATGAAACAATTGCTTGGCTTGTCATCGGGGTCGTGCATGATTAAATACTTTGTGTGATGAAGATAGAGCAACATCCATACTATATGATTTTGTAGGGATAACTTTCTTTGGCATGTTATTTTGAGGTGTTATTCTAGTATGAACTCTTTAATAGATCGATCCGAAAGAATAACTTTGAGGTGGTTTCGTACCCTACCATAATCTCTACGTTTGTTCTCCACTATTAGTGGCTTTGGAGTGACTCTTTGTTGCATGTTGAGGGCTTGTTATAGTATCTATCTATGTTATTATTGTTGAGAGAACTTGCACTAGTGAAAGTATGAACCCTAGGCCTTGTTTCCTATCATTGCAATACCGTTTACGCTCACTTTTATCATTAGTTACCTTGCTGTTTTTATATTTTCAGATTACAAAAACCTATATCTACTATCTATTTTGCACTTGTATCACCATCTCTTCACCGAACTAGTGCACCTATACAATTTACCATTGTATTGGGTGTGATGGGGACACAGGAGACTCTTTGTTATTTGGTTGCAGGGTTGTTTGAGAGAGACCATCTTCATCCTACGCCTCCCACGGATTGATAAACCTTAGGTCATCCACTTGAGGGAAATTTGCTACTGCCCTACAAACCTGTGCACTTGCAAGCCCAACAACGTCTACAAGAAGAAGGTTGTGTAGTAGACATCAGCTTGCGTCACGGGAACCTCACGAGGTATCCACTGCCTTGATCTCTCCACCCCCTCGCGAGCCTGCCTGGTGAGGCCGCTCCTGAGGAGGCCTTGTGCCGTCCACCTCGCGAGGCTTGGCCCCTCGCGAGGGTCTTGAGTGTTGGTTGACGAAGACGGGCCGTACTCGGCCGCTGGTGGATCCACGCCGTGGGCCGCAGGCAGGCAAGTCCGGGGACCCCTGTTCCCAGAACACCGACAGTAGACCCCGGGCCCAAGGCACGCTCGGACTTGGCCTAGCGGCGAAGCCGAAGGGCAAGTGCGGAGTGCCGCGGGCCCCAACAGCATGCGGCCTTGGTCGATGCATGGCGACTGATTGGACGTGGGCGTCTCTGCTTCCCCATGCTGCCTCGGCAACGGCCCGACTTGACGAGTCCCTGCTGCATGCAACAAGTGTTATCATTACCTGCGATCGTGGAGGCCGACGGTTGGCCTCCCTTGGGCTATAAATGAGGAGGGGTGATAGCCCCCGTCACCCATCTCTTCCCATTCCGCTCGCTTCTCCTCCCTTGCTTCGTTGCTTGTAGCGTCCCCCATGGTGCCTGCGAAGAGGTTTTCGGCCGCGGAGAAGGGGAAGGCTCGCTAGGACGGACATGGCTCTCCTCCGCCCAAGCGCGGACACGGTCGCCCTCGCAAGCACTCCGCGACCCCCGCCGTGGCTCCCCGTGGCTGCGGCGGTGGCCCTTCATGTGGTGGGGGTCACCCATGTCAAGGCAACCCGGTTGGTGGAGGAAGGCGTGCTGTGGCCGCGCGGCCTCCCCGGTCGCGCTTCCACTTGGCGGAGGTGCTACCGGAATTCGTCATGTGGTCGAAAAACCCGGCCGACAACTGGCTTCAGCTCCCGCGCTTCTTCGTCAGTGAGCTGCCAGCCGCTAGCCCAGGCGGGCTCTGGTTGCAGGCGAGCGGCTGCTGCAGTAGGGCCTCCTGGGTCGTGATGGAGGTCTCCGTTGCTGGCAATGTAGCCTTGGCCGGAGGCTGGCAGACGTTTGCCCGCGCGGGTGATCTAGGCAGGCAGTGCACCCTCCACTTCAGGTACGATGGCGACGCGACCCTCTACGTGAGGGTGTTCTGAGAGGATGGCCGCCGCGTTGGGTGCTGCCCTAAAGACAACGACGGCGACGAGGTGCTCGGTCTTGGCGGCGGTCATGATGAGGGTGAAGGTGAACTTGCTCCCAGCGGCGACCGCAGCTCGTCAAGCTACGGTGGCTCTTCCTCTGGTGACAGCTCCTCCAGCGGCGGCTACAACCAACCGCCACGCCGTCGTGCCCGCATCGAGGGCGGCAGCGGGTCGTCCCGTCGCCGCGCTTCGGTGAAGCGTGAGGTGGGGTCTGCTGAGCTCAGGAGGTCGCCGTAGATCCCTCCTCACGAACTACTGCAAGGCGCGTGCTGCTTTTGTTTTGTTTTCCTTCCTTCCTGCATTGAGAGAGACAAGTATGGGGCCCTGTGGGGGCGTGCGACAAACTATGATTTCCTAGTTAACATGTTGCATTTATTGTTCCTGTGATGTGTCATGACGTCGTTGTTGTACGTCGCCGTGTAGGAACAACTTAGCTTGGCACGTTAGAAGTAGTTTCCGCCTGGCAAGGTGCCCGCTTCAGGCCTTGCCGGGCACCTTAGGAGCTGCAAAAAACTCATTGAGAGACTATTGTCCGCGTTCTGGGAACTGGGGTCCCCAAACTTGCCTGCCTACGGCCTGCAGCGTGGCTCACCAGTGGCCCGGTATGGCCCGTCTTCGTCAACAAACGCTCAAGACCCTCGCGAGGGGCCAGGCCTCACGGGGCAAACGACACAAGGCCTCCTTAGGGGCGGCCTGACCAGGCAGGCTTGCGAGGAGGCGGAGAGATCAAGGAAAGGGGTACCTCGCGATGTGCTCATGACGCAAGCCATGACGATCAAGACCAGACGGGCGCCAGGCGGGCGCCAGCCTGCGCAGTGTCCTCGTTTCCTCTTTGGTGCAAAGGGGGCAAGCGCAGGCGCGGAGTACCGAGGCATCAGGCAAAGGTTTCCATATCGGTGCAACGAGACCAAGGCCGGCAGAGCGGCAGGACGGAGGTCACCATGGAGCCCAAGACGGCGTCACCGCCAGTGCCTTTGGCAGTCGAAGACCACCTTTAGTCAGGATAGCTTGTACTAGCCGTCCCTTTACAAAATGGCCGTTGTTGGCTTCCTTCCCACTCAATATTTGGGAAGAGGACCAGGGCCTCAATGAATAGAGCTAGCCACCACAGTAGAAGGGGATCGGATCGAATCCTTCCCAAGTGGAACACCACCACCACAAGAACACCTCTCCTCGTGAGGCAGTTCTTCCTCTGTACTGTTCATCATCAGCCCAAGAGGCAATCCACCACACCACACACAGGAGTAGGCTATTACACCACAACGGTGGCCCAAACCTGTATAAACCTTGCGTCCCTTGTGTTGTTCATCGTGTTAGCTTAGAATCACAGCGAGGTTGTGGGCGTGATTCGGTAGGGAGAAGATCTTCGTGCGCACCTTAGAGTTCGAACCTTAAGGGTTTTGCCGGAACCCGATATCCGACATTTGGCGCGCCAGGTAGGGGTGCGTCGGAATCTTCTTTCCGTTGATCTGCGTTCCGTCGCTTCATCGCATCCATGGCAGATGCTCGCCGGGCTCGCGCCGAGCATCGGGCTGCTCTCGCCGCCAGCGTCGCCCAGACAACTCCCGTCGGCGGGCCTCCTCATCGTTCTCCATCGCCTACCGCCAACACTGCCGCCGGCAAGGCGGGGAACGAGCAGCAAGCATCATCGCTGCATCCCTCGGTGCGGCGGGAAGGCCGCACCACCACTCCATCGCTGACCCCAGCTGGTTCATCATCTCACGCTCGTCGCGCCCCCACGGATGTGCAGGCCGCATTGCTCCTGGCACGTGAGCTCCTGCACTACCGCCCTGTCGACGACCTCTACAAGGAGTGGCTCGCTCGCATCACCGAGATCGTCAGCGCCGCAGGGGCTCTCCTGCGCCGTCTCTCTCGTTGCCTCGCCATCCATCATGCATGGGCGACGAGGCCCAGGGGGTGCCTCTGCCACCTCCTCCCCAAGAAGGCACCCTGGCTCCAAGGCACGCGGCCCCTGGACGTGACCCACCACGTCTAGCGCCCGCGCGACAAGAAAGAAGCTGCCAAGAAATCCCTCGGCCTCAAGAAGGCACTCACGTGCTCCCTGCTCCAGCACGGCAAGACTGCATCCCTGCACCAGCACGCCAAGACCCCGCGCTGCCCCTGGCGGCGGTGCACGAGAACCATCAAGAGCAGGCCCCGCGTCTGCAAAAAGCTCTGGTGGCCACCGCAGGCTGCCGCGCCTTCACCACCGAGCTGCGTAGTGTCGCCTGGCCCGGCAAGTTCAAGCCGGACCTGCCTCCTTGCTACAACGGCACCGCCGACCCCGCGGAGTTCCTGCAGCTCTAGGAGCTGGGCATCGAGGCGGCCAACGAGGACGAAAAGGTCATGGCGAACTGGTTTCCCATGGCGCTCAAGGATGGTTCCCACACCTGGCTCCTGAACCTGCCTCCCGGCTCGATCTCCTCCTGGGACAAGATGCGCAGCTGTTTCATCACCAACTTCCAGGGCACTCGCGACCGCCCTCTGGCCATGGGTGACCTGCGCCGCATCAAGCAGTAGCCTGGAGAGACCCTGCAGAAGTACATCCAGCATTTCAACAGCGCTCGCCTCAAGATTCCCAAGGTGACTGAGGATGCCATCATCCCAGTGTTCTCCGATGCCGTCCGCGACGTCAAGATGAAGGAGGAGCTCACCATCCACGAGGACATGTGCACATCTCTGGAGTTGTTCAACCTGGCGACGAAGTGCGCAAGAGCTGAGGAAGGGCGCCTCTCCCTCCTCGAGCTTCCAGCTACTGACCCAGAAGAGAAGAAAGCCAAGGCCAAGGACGTGAAGCGCAAAGGATCGGCCGTACTCGCAGCAGAACCAGACACGAAGTGCGGCAGGGACCAGCCGGAGTCGTCCAAGGGTAGCCGGTTCTACGCCTACCACAACCTCTACACCTACAACACCAACGAATGCCAGGAGCTCAGAGCCGTTCGAGAAGGACGCACCGGTCGACGCCCAGAGTGCAACGACCGGGGCTACGACCAAGGAGGAGGAAGTTTCGGAGGATGATGGGATGACCGAGGCCCTCGTTAGGAGTGGCGTGACCGACCTTGCGAGGATCGCTGGTAGGACCAGCCTTGCGAGGGAGCTTGGAGGGATCAGCCTCGCGAGGATCGCCCGTAGGGCAACGCGGGCCTTCCACCTCTGCCGCCACCGCCAAGAAGGAATGATGACCACCGCCAGGACGAGGGGGCTAGGGGCTTCTAGGAGCCACGTGTTATCGCTTGCATCCTGGGCATTGCCCAGGACCCAGCCTCTCAACACATCTTCAAGCAGTTTGCTCGCGAGGTGAATGCAGTCCTTCCCAAGCTCGAGGCCACGCGCTCACTTAGGTGGTCCACGTGCGCCATCACCTTCAGCTCAGCAGATCAACTCAAGTGTGTGGCCACAGCTGGCGTCCTCCCAATGCTTTGTTCCCCAGTCATCAACAATGTGCAAGTTACCAGGACTCTCATCGATGGCAGCATAGGACTCAACATTCTGTCCGTCAAGACGTTCAACAACCTTCAAGTGCCATATGACCAACTTCAGCCTACCAAGCCTTTCTCAGGAGTCACTGACGGCTCCATCACCCCGATAGGGCAGGTCCGCCTCCCTGTCACTTTCGGACAATGCAACAATTACCATACCGAGCTCATCGACTTCGATGTTGCCCACATTCGTCTGCCATAGAATGCCATCCTCGGGTATCCAGCCCTGGCCAAGTTCATGGCAGTGACCCACCATGGCTACAATGTCCTCAAGATGCCAGGAAGCGGTGGAATTATCACAGTCCCCTGCAAAGAGAAGGATGCGGTGTGCTCCCTAGAGCGCACCTTCCAAGCTGCATCAATCGAGGACCCAGACAGCAAGGGCGAGAACCCTCCTGAGGCAGTTCCCAAGAAGAAGAAGACATCGCCCAGCTCAAGGCCTCGGGAGGTTGGCATCTCAGGAGGTGTCGCGTCAGGATCTGCGCCCGTGCAAGGGGCGCCTCCCTCCATCACATAGGAAGGCGCGCCCGGTGCCCTCCTCGGGCAGGTCTCGGGGGCTCTCTTTTGGAGGGCCTCAGACTTTGCCAAGATCATGAGGGAGGTGCTCGGGCACCAATTGGAGGCGTGCTTCACAGCACGTTTCCCTCAGGAAGGCATGGGGTGAGAAAGGCCCAACCCTCAGGAGTTCATCACCAAGGCGACTC
Organism: Triticum dicoccoides; assembly: GCF_002162155.2. NCBI lineage: Eukaryota > Viridiplantae > Streptophyta > Magnoliopsida > Poales > Poaceae > Triticum > Triticum dicoccoides. The sequence continues at coordinate 172,465,901 of NC_041387.1, read as the reverse complement.
AGGAGCTTCAGGAATCAAGAGTCATATGCGGCGATCACCTCCTGCCTGGCGTAGCTCCCCATCCGGGCGAGGATGGCGGGCTGCGCGTCTATATCGACTTCCCAAGGCTCAACCAAGCCGCATCTCAGGAGCACCTCTGGCCCTTGCGCGTGGGACGTTGCGAGGGTTCGCCGCACAGTTATGTTCGCATGCCTTTTGGCCTGCCGAACGCGGCTGCCACTCACCAGCGCCATCCGCGGAGCATTCTGGCAGCTCAGGAGGCCAGGCACCACGCGGTCCTGGCGGAGATGGAGATGGTCCTTGATATGTCCATTTTGCATCATGCTTTTATATCAATATTTATTGCATTATGGGCTGTTATTACACATTACATCTCAATACTCATGGCTATTCTCTCTTATTTTACAAGGTTTACCATGAAGAGGGGGAATGCCGACAGCTGGAATTCTGGCTGGAAAAGGAGCAAATGTTGGAAACCTATTCTGCACAGCTCCAAAAGTCCTGAAACTCCACGAAACAACTTTTTGGATTTAATAAGAATTTCTGAGCGAAAGAAATAGGCCAGGGGGCCCACACCCTGTCTAGGAGACAGGGGGCGCCCCCCCCCTATAGGGCGCGCCCTCCTATCTCCTAGGCCCCCTGGTGGGCCTCCGGCGTCCATCTTCTGCTATATCATCACTTTTACCCTGGAAAAATCATGGGCAAGCTTACGGGACGAAACTCCGCCGCCACGAGGCGGAACCTTGGTGGAATCAATCTAGGGCTCTGGCGGAGCTGTTCTGCCAGGGACACTTCCCTCCGGGAGGGGGAAATCATCACCAACGTCATCACCAACGATCCTCTCATTGGGAGGGGGTCAATCTCCATCAACATCTTCACCAACACCATCTCCTCTCAAAACCCTAGTTCATCTCTTGTATCCAATCTTGTATCAAAACCACAAATTGGTACCTGTCGGTTGCTATAGTGTTGATTACTCCTTGTAGATGATGCTAATTGGTTTACTTGGTGGAAGATCATATGTTCAGATCATTTATGCATATTATTACTCCTCTGATTATGAACATGAATATGCTTTGTGAGTAGTTACGTTTGTTCCTGAGGACATGGGTGAAGTCTTGCTACTAGTAGTCATGTGAATTTGGTATTCGTTCGATATTTTGATGAGATGTATGTTGTCTTTTCCTCTAGTGGTGTTATGTGAACGTCGACTACATGACACTTCACCATTATTTGGGCCTAGAGGAAGGCATGGGGAAGTAATAAGTATATGATGGGTTGCTAGAGTGACAGAAGCTTAAACCCTAGTTTATGCGTTGCTTCGTTAGGGGCTGATATGGATCCATATGCTTAATGATGTGGTTAGGTTTACCTTAATACTTCTTTTTGTAGTTGCGGATGCTTGCAATAGGGGTTAATCATAAGTGGGATGCTTGTCCAAGTTAGGGCAGTACCCAAGTGCCGGTCCACCCACATATCAAATTATCAAAGTACCAAATGCGAATCATATGAACGTGATGAAAACTAGCTTGATGATAATTCCCAATGTGTCCTCGGGAGCTCCTTTATTATTATTAGAAATTGTCCAGGCCTATCATTTGCTACATAAAGGATTGGGCCACCTTGCTGCACTATGTTTACTTTATTTACTTGTTACTCGTTACTATTTATCTTATCACAAAACTATCTATCACCTACAATTTCAGTGCTTGCAGAGAAAACCTTACTGAAAATCGCTTATCATTTCCTTCTGCTCCCACTACAAAAAAATACACTTACGTGATGATACGTGTTTGTCATAGTAGGTCGCGTTTTTTGTCATGCATGTACATCCATGACAAATTTATGACAGAATCAAGATAGTCATACCTGTGCTGTCGTAGAAGTGTTCCATGACATTACCAAAATTATCATCACAGAAGTGTCCACTTCCATGACGATAAATCGTGCATCACACAAGTGCTTTCGTCAAGGGTGACCTACACGTGGCATCCACCATAATGGAACGCCGTTAAGCTATCGGGTCGGGTTTTGGATCCGATAACCCATTAACAGCCCCGACCAATGGGAAATTTCCACGTGTAAAATTCTTATTTGCCAGACGAAACACGTGTCAGCTCGTCAGTGGGTCAGATAGACGCCTATGATATGTCGACACGTGCCACGGCCCACCACAGGCCCATTTAGCTTACAAAGCCGGCCCGTTTGACTTGGTCAAAATTTAACGGGCTGGCCCATGAAAAGCCTATTAACGGTCTCTTTGCAAATAGCCCATTTTACGGCCCGTTAACTCACGGCCCATTAGGCACTAAAGGAAATCGGCACAACAACGTCATGTGGGCCGTCGAATATAACACCAACCCATTTCACTTTCGGCCCATGTATGTCCCACGACGTCTTTCGGCCCTTATGAGGCCTTCGTATCTTTCGGCCCTTTACAGGACCACGGTGACTCTAGCTCATAATGAACAGTAATTTTCTTTGTACCCGTTAACGGCCCGTGATTTACATGGGCCGTTTCTAGCCCGTGTTAGCTTTCGGCCTATTGACGACCCATACGTTCTTGGGCTCCTCTTCGGCCCTCGATTACTTCCGGCCCTTTACTGGCCTGTTCCCCTAATGGGCCAAATTCGGCCCATGGCAAGAGTCGGCCCGTTACTGGCATGTTCCCCAAATGGGCCAAATTCGGCCCATGGCAAGAGTCGGCCCGTTATTGGCCTGTTACCCTAATGGGGCAAATTCGGCCCATGGCAAGAGTCGGCCCGTTTCTGGCCAGCCCGTCCTATATTCTGGCCCATTAACGACCTGTTATGCCTCTGACAGAATTAAGCTTTTGCAGTCCTATGGCCTGTTAACGGCCCGTTACCGTGCTGGGCCGATACCAATTACGCCCGATTACAGCCCATGTAGACCCATTTATCCGACGGCCTGAGGCCCACCGATTACAGGCCCATTTATCGACGGCCCGAGGCCCACCGATTACAGGCCCATTTATCGACGGCCCGTAGGAGACCCATGGATCCTACGGCCCGTATATGGCCCATGGGTAGTTGCGGCCACTAGCAAACCAGGGAAAAACAAGACTAGGAAATAAATAAGGCTGGAACTAACGCTAGGCTATTAAGGTGATTGCACAGATTACATCCACTCGGCATCAAAGATTGCCACCAGTGCAAATATAGGGAACACCCTACACTATACAAAAATGGCTTGCTGTTTTCTTCAGCCGGTGGCTGCACGTTAAGAATAAATTTTGTATCGCACCAAAACAAATTACAACTATATAACAAAAGGAAGGTTGGCATAAAACTTAACAGTCTAGCAGATAAATGCACCACCAGAAGTTCAGAAGCTCGGTTCATTTGACCTGACTGTTACGTTTTCATGATGTATTGTCCGATGGAGCACCATAACCCTCTCCTTCATTTCCCCTAGGCTCTTGAACAACATAGAAAATGTCTGATAGTCTGGTTTCAAAACCATGCATATCTTGATGACATTGAGCAGTGTTTCTCCTTGCTTCACAAAGGGCCTCTGTTAGGGAATGGACTTATGTCTGGAGCGCAGATACAACATTGCTTTGAGCTTGCATATCTTGATCATGAGGCAGTTTGGACAATATTGCCTTAACAACCAACCCAGTATTACGCAGGAACGTGATTTTGGCACGGTTAGTGGACAGGTACTGACCCACTGCAGCAAGAGCTCACATTGCGGTTATAGTTGCCTTGCCACCTTCAGAAGGTGGTAGTTCCACCATTTTTTCCATAGCTTGCTGAAAAGTTGAGGTTTTACATCAGTAATACCAAAACAGAAGATATTAAGGAGGCAACAAAACCAAACAAAATAGCTTTGGTCTATATACAGAACTTATTCTGGTGAACCCATGTAAAATATTAGTTATATTTTATTGCAAAGTACATAATAAAACCAGGTTCCAAACATATGACCATGTACCATCGCTAATGTATTGTCTATTTCTTCACATTGTATTGAGGGCTAAGGATAAAGAGACAAAGTTTATAATACGGTAAGCATAGTATGACATCATTCATATCACAAAACAACTGAGAACAGACAAACAGGCAATTATAACGTTGTCTGGGCAAGTCCAGCACGGAACTAGATTACGGGTCAAGATCAAAGGAACATCACTCCTCCCTTTTAAACCTTGTAAGGTGCAATGATACGCTAAGACAATTGTGTATAAAATTGAAAAGAGAAATAGACATTGGCTGCAAACCATGCAGTTCAAGGCACAAGTCAGAGTAAGTAGTAGTTAAAAGGCATGAGGATTAAGGACTTACAACAACGGCTTTGACTGGTGTAGTCATGCCCTTCTTCTTGCTGGTGTGACAGTCCTTGAAGATTTCCACAACATTTGGTTCAGGTACTTTTTGGTCCTTGCGGGCTTTCCTCTGCATTTAGAACAAGTCAATATAGATCTGATAATATGGTACAGCGAAAAGAGTGAAACAACAACTAATTACAAGAGCCTCGTAGTGTGCAATATAGCTATGAGATCCTGTCGTCTGTTGGAATTTCACTTTCGTACGGTTGGCCTTGTTCTTTGAACAGTTCACCTACAAGAAGATAGATTTGTGTGGCACATGCGTCAATAGGACTTCAACATGTGATCTGATCACATATATATAATGTACCTAATACTTCAGATCAGACCAGTGTTTAACAAGGCCCCTCCAGTCTTCATCCGATATATTTTCCAATGGAGATGTTTGGGAAAGTTCACTGTTAGCCTTGCCTTCAAAGTGAGTTTTCCTCAAGTTATACCGATATTGTCGCAGAGCAGACTTGAAAACATGGGTGCAAGCTTGTCTGGTTGCATCATCTTGGCTATCCAACTTGAACCTCATCTATTGAAAATTATGGAAGTCTCATTATCAGCAACCTAGAAAGTATGGGACAGAGCAAGACGATATTACTAGTTTCCTACATAACCATACTTACAGATAAATGGTCGAGGAAGGTGTTGAACTGGGTTTCGTCTTTGTCATTCCTGTACTGAATCCATGTTGGGAGGATACATACATGACACCTAACGGCAACCGCTGCCTCTGTACTAACTTGGCTGACTCTGTAGCATCACGTGGCCTTTTTAAACCTGCCTCAAAATGGATCTCCATTCTTCCTCCTCTAGATTTAGTTAACCTATCGAGCATTATCCCTGATGTTGGTTTCCTCTTGCGCCTAGGTTCTAGTCCAACAACGAACATAGGAAGTGTTAGTGTACATCAAACTGTGAGAGTACATATAAAGAAGCATGCAACTGTAACTTGACTCCAGCAACTACCTTCTTGCTGTTGAAGCTCACAAGGTTCATCTGATATTGCCAACTCGTCTTGTGTCAAGAGTGCTCGGGAAGTAGTGTCAGGTGGCAAGGGAGCTTGGGAACGTGCTCCTAGCTCAGTTGACGCATGAGTATGTTGTGCAGCTGGTAGTACTGTGGTAGGTGTTGCAAGAACTAGGGCTGTCTCTGCTTGTTTGGTGGCAGCTAATTGTTTCTGTTTGGCTTTTTTTGCACCTCGTGTAGCATGGGATGCCATGTTTGTAGAATTTTCCGCTGGACTTTCACCTTCTATTGCACCATCAGTACCAGCAGAATCTGCAGGATTCATCCGCTTCTCATTCCCTGCCATTCTCTGTTTCTTCCTCTTTCTCTGTGCCATGTTAAGTCAAGCCGACAAGAAAAACGAATAACAATTTAGTTCTTCGGAGCAAATTGATGCGTGATGCAGACAAACTAAACTTTGATGTTAGACAACCACATGATAGGAGGATGTAATATGTATGAAAAACAGGACGGAAGAGATAACCAGAACTATGATGTGTAAACTAAGAAGAAGACATTTCACCAAATTAGAAGCAATGCAATGGAAGGTAGACACCATATGAAAGATGCTAAAAATATCGCTCTGCCAAGTTAACAGTGTCTCAGCATAAATGGCGTTTAAAAAAATGTGAAGCAGTACAAGAAATAAATCATATGCAAGATGCAAACAACATCACACTACCATGTTAGAGGTCTCTCATCATTAGTGCCATTGCATATTCACAGCATTGCATATTCACAACTTATGATGTGTAAACGAAGGAGAAGGCATTTCAACAAATTAGAAGCAATGAAAGCTAGACACCATATGAAAGATGCAACAAATATCACTCTACCAAGTTAAAATTGTCTTGTCATAAGTGCCATTTCAACAAATTAGTAGTACAAGCTAGAAAAGAATGTGAGATGTAACCTATATCACACTCCAAAGTCAAACGTGTCTTATGATAAGTGATTGTTGCAGGTTACACAACAATAGTAATTTGATGTAAGAACATGGTGTGATAGACAGATATTGTATGTTCTAGAAACAGGAACACGTGTCTTATTCAAGTATAATGTGTAAAGTAAGCAGACGGAATTCAACAAAATTAGAAGCAATACAAGCTAGACATCACACATAACATGCAACCACATATAACAGTGCCAAGTTAGAGGGAGCACCAGTAATGCTACACTAGGGGAGACGTGCTCATCATAAACACAGCTTTGTTGAGTGTCTATGCATGTGTTGTCTTGGAAATCATCTTGGGGTGTGGAGGAGTAGAAACTGTAGAGGCCCTCCGTTTGGAAGGAGCACCTTTATCCGCTGCCTTGCTAACTTCCTTCCGCTTTATTGATTTTGAATTGTCAAGTAAAACCGACAAGAAAAGGCAATAAAATTCTCTCTTCAGAACTCATTCATGCATGATACTGACAATCACTACTTTGATGTAAGGCAAACACATCAATACCAGGATGGAATATGTACGAAAAACAGGACGGCATGGCATGTTCACAACTATTTGTGTAAACTAAGCAGAAACCATTCCAGCAAATAAGAAGTAATGCAAGCTAGACACCACATGAAAGATGCAACCAATATGACTCTGCCAAGTTAAAAGCGTCCCATCATAAATGGAATTTCGACAAATTAGAAGCAGCGCATGCTATAAATCATATGAAAGATGCAACTAATATCGCACTGCATATACTAAAGGTGTCTCGTCATATTGATTGATGCGGGATACAAAAAAACAATAGTTTTATGTAAGGACATGCTTAATAGACAGATGTACTATGTACTAAATATAGGAAGGCATGTCACATTAACAGGTATAATGTCACATTTACAGGAGTATAAGCTAAGCAGACTAGCACATGCAGTTTAACCAGATTGGAAGAATTACAATCTAGACACCATATGCAACATGCAACCACATATCACGCTGCCAAGTTAGAGCAAGCACCTGCAATGCTAGTGTAGGGGAAATGCTGTAATCAACTACAGAGCTACGTTCACTATCTTCATCTAGCATTTCTGTTTCTTGAGAATCATGTCAGGAGGCTAACGCTACATTCTTTAAATGAGGAGTAGTCCCCTTGCCTGCCTGCCTCGTCATAAGTGATTGATGAGGGATACACAAGAACATTAGTTTGATGTAAGAACATGGTTAATACACAAATGTACTAGTATGTACCAAAAACAGAAAGGCATGTCATATTCAAAGGTATAATGTGTAAGCTAAGCAGATGCAATTTAACCAAATTGGAAGCAATACAAGCTAGACATCCGGCTGGAGTGGTGAACATGATCATCTAGGACCTGAGAGCCTGGTGGGAGGTGGGATGCTTCGCCACCATTGCGGCTTTTTAGTTGGCTTCCAGGTGATGCCTGCCTTTGCTGGGCTTGTCACTGGCTCGGCCAGTGCCCTGACTAGCTATTTGTCTTCTGGTGCTCACGGGATGGTGGTTCATGTAAAAAATATCTTTCCTTATCTTAATAAAGACCGACTTCAGCCTTTCGAATACAAGCTAGACACCATATGGAACATGCAACCACATATGACACCGTGAAGTTAAAGCAAGCACCTAGGATGGTGGTTCATTGCGAGCGAGGTCATCAACTCTAGAGCAATGTTTACTGTCTCCATCTGCTAACACTGCACCCTTTAAAGTGTTGTAATGTGTCGCGCCTAGCCACATAGAAAGCTGGCACGACTTGTCTCTTTTCTTTTTTGCTTCGCTTTCGGCAGACTCTGAAATACCCTTGCATAAAAATACAATTGTGAGAGTATGGATGAAGTGTGTGCAGAACTAGTGCACTGTAAAAGTAGCAGATAGCAGGTGGCTGAAACATAAATGACAGGAGACATATGATAGCTCTACAACGTTGCATGGCAAACAAAATTAGATTCTGCTCCGTATGATTTTGTAATATATGAGCACAGGAAATGCAGGTACTCCTCCAGCACACCACCACATGTGGTCATATCTAAGATAATAGTCGACTAAAAATAAATAGGTCAGTCGATTTTTTTAATGAACCGTCCGATCTATAAGGAACGGGCAGGTGGCCTTCGTCTACCTCCCGCCAGTCACTGTTGACTATCTTTCTCGAACCGCCAACGACCACCGGCCCAGACCCGTGCCTCCGTTGCACCGCCCTCCCATCGACCTCACACCACCGCCGTGCTTGGCAGCGCCCCCAAGCCATCCCTTTAATCCCGGCCGACCTCCAGATCGGGCGCCAGTAGCTCTAGGCCGCACATGCCCCTAAGATAAACACTAAGGTGCTGCTTCCCCAGCGTAGTAGTCGTACTAGCGCCTATTATGCCGGGGAATGCTTCCGTTAATTGGGAATCAACTGGCAAGAAATTGAAATTCAGGGGGGCGACGGACCTCTAGCTAAGGTGAAATAGTATATGAGGAGAAACCTTGTGCATCGCGAGTTACTAGGAACATCTAGTATCAAGAAGAAGCGGTCAACTAGTGTCTTCTGTGGGATGAATACCGTGCAAGCAGAGACGTAAGATTTGCACGAATAAGGGAAGAGGAGTACCTTCTTCGGTTGCCGGTGTGGTCACCTCCACATGTCGCGCCGATCTTCTTGTTTTTACCGGGGAAATCGTTGTTCTGGAGGGTGCAGGCTTGGACGAACCCATGGCCAAATTGTTGACTGTGTTGCCATGGCCGTATGTCGGCGGAGGGGAAGCAGATCCGAGGCGGCGAAGGACGGCGTAGCAGGAACAGATCCGGTGCGGTGGAGGGTGGCGAAGTGGGAGCGGCAGCAGTGAGGCGCAGGACGGCGTGGTTGAACTGGCTCGGGTACGGACGGCTCGGACTCGGCTTCAACTACTAGCCATGGAGGGCGTTGCGGTTGAGGTTGCGGTGGACGACAACGTCAGGGTATCGGCTCCGGCATGATGGAGGAGGGCGGCGGTTGATGGGTCGGATGGGGTGGCAAACGGAGGACGTCGGGGTTTTGCGGCTGGTGGAGAGATAGTTTTGGCGCCCACAGAGTACGAATGGGGAATCGGATGGGTGGGGGGAACCATGTTTCGGTCTGGGACGCGCTTGTTTTTGGCTTTTTTGAACAGAAGATGGGACGCGCTTGTTTGAAATTTGGGGAAAGTACAAACTTTGCCCCCCTCTTAAATTTCGGACCTACTGCGGGTCGGGGGTAGGATGGTAATCCCAGGTGTCCCAAATAGTGGGCGGGAGCGTTTTCGGCCGCACACATGTGTGCTTAGGCGGCCATTGTGTATGAATGTTTTTCGGAGGCGGTTGCGTGGCGTCTAGATGAATCTACAAACCTACCCCGGTTTAGACCTTTGGACGTCGGGCTGGTAGGTTTCACAGGTCGGAGTTATTAGAAAAGTAATTTCCTTGTACTGCCAAACATTGGTCTCACGCAGTTTCGGGCGAGTAGAGGCTCTTTTGGCGCTTCGTTCGAAATTTTGAAACACAAGCATTCACGTTAGAGTACTCTTGAACTATGAGGATTGGCCTAAATAGACAACGTTATATTTGACCTTGTATGTTTGAAAACCTCATTAAATTATCCGCTTCCTTTTGAAATTTTGACACTTGAAAATCCTATAACTACGATTATTTTGGAATGGAGGAGCTAAATTTGAATCTATTTTGTACGCGACTACATATGCTATTATGTACAAAATCAGAGCAAAGATTGGTACCCCCATAGTTTAGGTATGGTTTACAAATGCCATGATATCAAATTCAATTTTTTAAACCACCTTAGGTTGAATTCAAATGTATGCTAGTTCATAGGTAGCTATTTATCAATGTCCATTGTGTAACTTTCATATGTATAATGTGCTTTACACACACAACATGAACTATACTCATGTTTATATTCGATTGGTAAAGCGATGCATTGTCTGGAGTTCAAAATACTAACTATGTGGATCAATTGTGTCGAATAATAACATAGACATGCTCAAATTCGATAGAATCTAGATGTCTGATGGATCAATGACCGCTCCTTACGCGAATTGCAAATATCACGATTCCATCCTAATATTTGGATACATTTTATATCTTTAATCAATGTGTAGAGCAGTCTTTTACATGTAGTTTCACTCTCCATCGGTGGTCTCTCACACATGCTCACACACTCTCTCCCGAGGTGTCTTTCTCGCACACATGCTCTAGATATAACCCTCCCTCCCTCTCGCAACCATTTACAACTGTTTTCACTAACCTTTATCACAAGCACTCTTCCTCTCGCAAACATACACACGCACAATCCTCATCGACCCTTTCTATATACATGGACCTGCCTATGTGTCTCATGTACGCACATTATCTTTACGCCCGTCTCTCACGCATTATCTCACACCTCTCTTCCTAATCGACGAGTATGATTCTAGCAGAGCATTCTGTAGGATGCCCCTTAAAGTTAGGTTGGATGAATAGTAATATCAGAGATAAAGGGGTTCCCTTAGTCCGAGAACCTAGGGTTACAAATCCTAGCCGGCTTTGTCAGTGGACACAGAGTCCTTCACAATTCAGGTATCTTTGTCTTGTACGACTAGTCATCCATGGGTCTTCCTAAATGTGTCATGGGCCGACCAATGTGGCGCAGGACGGAACCGAACGAAGGGCCTCACCTCGACCCACCGGACCTCACGCGGTGACACACCCTCTGCCCCCACGTTTCATTATCTTCTCACACCCACACATACCAACACAAACACCACACACATAGAAAATTTCTCCTGGTGCCTCTATTCCCTCCCTGGCCCCTTGCATATACACACTCAAGGGAATGGAATCTCTTGTCGTGACGTCATATTCGTCTCTCTCTCTCTAGA